>NC_029787.2:47365563-47382845 GCF_000816755.2 Arachis ipaensis | reverse complement strand
GTTGAAGTGCGAATGAATATCTTAGAAGCGGAATAAGTTAAATTGAATAGAAAACAGTAGTACTTTGCATTAATCTTTGACGAACAGCAGAGCTCCACACCTTAATCTATGGAGTGTAGAAACTCTACCGTTAAAAATACATAAGTGAAAGGTCCAGGCATGGCCGAATGGCCAGCCCCTCTGATCTAAGAACCAGACGTCCCAAGATGTCTAATATAATAGTAAAAAGTTCTATTTATAATAAACTAACTACTAGGGTTTACAGAAGTAAGTAATTGATGCATAAATCCACTTCCGGGACCCACTTGGTGTGTGCTTGGGCTGAGCTTGAATGTTACACGTGCAGAGGCTCTTTCTGGAGTTGAACGCCAGGTTGTAACGTATTTCTGGCGTTCAACTCTGGTTTGTGACGTGTTTCTGGCGTTCAACTCTAGACAGTAGCATAGAACTGGCGTTCAACGCCCTTTTATGTCATCTAAACTCAGTCAAAGTATGGATTATTATACATTGATTAAAAGCTCTGGATGTCTACTTTCCAACGCAATTAGAATCGCGCCATTTTGAGTTCTGTAGCTCCAGAAAATCTACTTTGAGTGCAGGGAGGTCAGAATCCAACAGCATCAGCAGTCCTTCTTCAACCTCTGAATCTGATTTTTGCTCAAGTCCCTCAATTTTAGCCAGAAAATATCTGAAATCACAGAAAAACACACAAACTCATAGTAAAGTCCAGAAATGTGAATTTAGCATAAAAACTAATGAAAACATCCCTAAAAGTAACTAGATTCTACTAAAAATATACTAAAAACAATGCCAAAAAGCGTATAAATTATCCGCTCATCAATAAAATTTTTAATTTTGAAAAGATTTTATTTTTGAAAACTTGACTACTAAGATATGATAAGATGAAGATTTAAAATCAAAATCTGAATTTGTAGTCAAAAATTTCAAAAATTAAGTGAAAGATAAGTTAGAAAAGATAATTTTTTTTTATTTTTGAATTTTATGATGAAAGAGAAAAAACACAAAAAAGACACAAGACTTAAAACTTTTAGATCTAGCACCCCTTTATTTTCGAAAATTTGGAGAGAAACACAAGGGGACACCAAACTTAAAAATTTTAAGATCAAAACACATACAAGACTGAAGAACACTTTGAAGACTCAGAAGAACACACAAGAACATAGAAAGAACACCAAACTTAAAATTTTTAGAAAACCAAACCAAAATTTTCGAAAAACAAAAGAAAAATAACAAGAAGACACTAAACTTAAAGAGTTGACACAACATTAAACTAAAGAAAAAATTATTTTTGAAAATTTTTTTGAAAGAAAGACTCAAAGGAACAACAAATTACCAAGAACATGAGCACAACGCTCTAACCAATTGAACAACAAATTAAGCAAAGAAAATAAAAAATATTTTTGAAAAGATTTTTGAATTTTTTGAAAAATTGAAGAAGAAGAAAATAAAAATAAAAGACTCAAATCAAAGTTATACTTTTGCAAAAATCAAAGATTCAACAAGAACATAAATTGAACAAAGAAAATAAAAATATTTTTGAAAAGGTTTTTAATGATTTTCGAAAATTAGAGAAGAAGAAAACAAAATAAAAGACTCAATTAAAATAAAATAAAATAAATTACCTGATCTAGGGAGAAAGAAAATCCGTCAGTTTGTCCAAACTCAACAATCCCCGGCAACGGCGCCAAAAACTTGGTGCGCGTGTACGCAAACCCCCCACAATTTTCGTACCGCAGCAGTACCAGCAAGTGCACTGGATCGTCTAAGTAATAGCTGAGTAAGTTAGGATCAATCCCACGAGGATTGTGATTTGAAGCAAGCTATGGATATCTTGCAGCTCTTAGTCAGGCGGAATCAGAAGGTTGTTGATTGTGAAAGGAATACCTAATTGTAATAAAGTTAAAGGATAGGAATAAGAATAGAGTTGAGCGTTAGAGTTGCTTTGTCTTTCTGAATTAACTCTGGTACTACTGCTCTCCTTGCTTGTGAGTGATTTCTTCAATGGCCGGCTGTATGTGATTGACACTGGTTTGAGCAGCTGCCAATACGCCTCCGGATCTGAACCCCAGGGTTAGTGTGGATCCATCTCTGCTTGAGGGTGAAGCGCGTACAGTTCATTCTCCTTAGTGATCTTACTCAAAACACCACAGACAAGGTCGGATCTTCTAGATCAGAGAATGCTGCATCATAGGGTTCTAGCCTCTACCACAGACACCCTAATCTCCCCGAAATCGGCTGAACTGGTGTCTCGAGAAGTTCCCAACGAAGTCGGGGATTAGCCGTCTGAGAGTCGTATATTCAAGCTGTTGGTCATCCTTGTCCGGTGAAAGATGCATTCTGACCCAAGTAGACGCGGGTGTTTGTCAGGCACGTTCATCTTAATGTGATGAACAGAGCTAATTGTTTAGATCGTCCTATTCACCACGATGAAGTACGAATATACATCTTAGAATTAATTAAACACTGATCGAAGAGAAACAGTAGTACTTTTATTAATTCATAGGACTCAGCAGGGCTCCTCCCCTCAACCTAGGAGGTTTAGAAACTCATACTGAAAGGAAATACAAAGTAAACGTGTATGATGCTTGATAAACCCATATTTCATGAGTTCTTTTGTTCTTAATTAGAGTGATTTATTCAACTCTTCACCTACTTATTCACATTAATTGCATGGTTTTACTTTCCCTTCCTTATTATGTCATATTATGAAAAACATGTTTCCTAAGCTTTAAAAAATTAATTATTTTAATTACCTTTATTTCCATTCGATGCCGTGATTAGTGTGTTGAGTAGCTTCAGGTTTCCTAAGGCTGAATGACTTAAAGGATGAAAAAGGAAACATACAAAAATGGAAGGAGAAGGCAAAACGGAGCTTTAAGGAAACTGGTATCCACGCGATCGCATGGACGACGCGATCGCATGCCAGAAGCAAAGAAGCAGCGACGCGGACGCATGACTGACGCGACCGCGCGCCTTGAGTAGAACACCCACGACGCGGATGTGTGACTGACGCGACCGCGTGAAAAGGAAAAGCTCCAGATGACGCGACCGCGTGACCCACGCGGACGCGTGACAGAGGCCACGTATCAGAATTTACAGAATACGCCCCAGCGATTTCTGAAGCCCTTTTTGCCCCAGATCCAAGTACAGAAAGCATAGATTAGAGGTTATAAAGTGGAGGAATGCATCCATTTAGAGGGAGCTCGCCATTTTCTAGTCTTCATGATTTAGATTTAGTTTAGAGAGAGATTCTCTCTCTCTCTCTTAGGATTTAGGACTTCTTCTTGTTTTAGGAGTAACTCTGGATCCAGGTTTTAATGTTCCTTTATTTCAATTTTACCTTTATTTATTTGATTCCAATATTTGAATTGATTATTATAATTTAATTTATGAATTATTCCATGTTACAGATTTCTATTTGAATTAATGATATTACCCCGTACATATGAACCATCCTTTCAACATAAGCTCGAACCACCACACTCACAAGCTTCTCTTCACCATTCGCCATCATATGATCCTTCCTTACCCCAATACCAATCCAATCGTTCCCATTCATCACCACTTTCCTTTGTATCATGTCCAAGTCCGGCAAATCGTGAAGCAGAGGATCGCCTAAAAGAAACAATAATTAAATTTCAAACAACCATTCAACAACTGGAGCAAGCACTAATTCAATGGGCCACTAGGCGCTCAAATATACAAGGATCAACCACAGCTCCATGTGGACAACCCGATGAAGAGCGTAGCATGAAAGAAATACTAGAGACTCCAGTGGACAAGACAGAGAATGAATTCGTACTAGAACAAGTAGAAGAAGCTGTCATTGTTCAAGAAGAAGAGTTGGTTGAAGATCTAGGAGATGCTGAACTTCCTTGGGAACTTCCTTGGGAATCCAGAATTAAGGAAAATTCCGTCCAAGATACTACAGTTGATGCTAAGGAGGATACCGTACAATCTCCAAGGCAAGTCGTTTACGAAGAATCAGACGGAATAATCCAAGAAGTAAATTTCCTTGATGATGATAGTCACAAGTCTAGTTCTCCTAGTGATGAACTTGCGTTCGCAAGTGAATTCTCTGAGATCGAAGAATTTTCCCCAAGTGAATATGAAGATGATGCGGAGGTAGATTTCTCTCAACCTCCAATCTATAACTCAAGTGATGAGGAAGACATAGAAGACTTTGACCAGGATACAGATACAATTGAAGACCTTTGCAAGGAAGTGGAAGAATTCACAGAAGAGCACAAGGAAACGGAACTTGCAGAACCACCAAAAACACCTATCCCAAGGCCATTACCACCTAATACAAGCTTCAAGTGGGTACAATCCTTAACTTATAATTTTACTTATTCACTTGAATATGGTTTGCTTGAAACAGATGGCCAGCTTAGAGCTCTCTGCGGCTTTAAGAGTAAGAGGGAAATGGCTCATATTCAGAGCTGGTGCACCAGGTTCAATAAGGTTCCACGCTTCATCTCGAAGTACACGGATTGGTATCATGCTCAATTGCATGGATCACGGAGAACGTTTGGTCACCACGGTGAGATTCTACTTTTTAACCCGCCCAAATGGAAACTTACAAATCAAAACGGAGGCGGATCTAAAAACACAGCTTGGGATCATGGATTATATTCTGACATTCGTCATCCCGGGAGGCTGAATATCTATTTGAAGCTGCTCAGAAGCTTTACATGCCTAGTTTGGGACCCCGGAGGCTATTGGCATTCCAAGCACTGGTGGAAATTTTTGGACGAATTTAAACATAAGCCACCATAACAGGATACTCTTCCAGTGTCCAACTTAAGGACTTTAACTAAAAGTGCTAGGTGGGAGACAACCCACCATGGTATGGTCGCTTCTTTCTCAATCTATTTCTTGTTTATTGTTTTCAATTTACCCTTTTTTTTATTTTAACATTAACCTGGAATCATGCATAGCATTCATGTTAATCACTGTATCCTACATTTTTCAGTTAAAAAAAAAAGTTAGTTTTCAAGCATGTAAATAAGGGGATACAAAAATAACTCCCCAATGCAAAATAAAAAGCAATGCACATGGGATAAAAACAAGAATTGAAACATGAGCATGTGACATTAAAAGCAAGAAAATAGGGAGAATAGGTAAAGAAGCATTGTTTTACTAAGTATGTATGTTAGGTGAGATCTTAGTCTAATTAAGGATTCACTTATTAGCTCACTTAGCCTTATACATATATCCTTACCCTTTGCCTTGACCCCATTACAACCTTAATTAAAGACCTCATGAGTTTTGGTATGACTATGTTCTATAATTGTTGATTGGTTAGACGAAAAATAAAGTTATAGAAAGAAAGAATAAAAAGAAGAATAGAGTGATTAACCCAATAAACACTGAGTGATTAGAGGGAAAATACAAAATCCAGTGAGGGTTCAAAAGCTCATTAACATTTATCTCTGATTGTCTTGCAAGTTTTTTTTCTCATCTCATTTGCAAAAAAAAAAATGCTTTATTATTTGAGGGTTAGCTATATATGTATATATATCTCCTTGAGAATGTGAAATAATTTGACTACATGTAGGCTTTATATATGAGTGGATGAATTAGAATTGCATGACTCATTAGGTAGATGCATTTAGCATAGGTTGCATTTCATAACATTCCATCACTTTAAACCTTAATTATTTACCTTGGATTTAGCATGAGGACATGCTAGTGTTTAAGTGTGGGGAGGTTGATAAACCCATATTTCATGAGTTCTTTTGTGCTTAATTAGAGTGATTTATTCAACTCTTCACCTACTTATTCACATTAATTGTATGGTTTTACTTTCCCTTCCTTTTTATGTCATATTGTGAAAAACATGTTTCCTAAGCTTTAAAAAATTAATTATTTTAATTACCTTTATTTCCATTCGATGCCGTGATTAGTGTGTTGAGTAGCTTCAGGTTTCCTAGGGCTGAATGACTTAAAGGATGAAAAAGGAAACATACAAAAATGGAAGGAGAAGGCAAAACGGAGCTTTAAGGAAACTGGTATCCACGCGATCGCATGGACGACGCGATCGCGTGCCAGAAGCAAAGAAGCAACGACGCGGACGCATGACTGATGCGACCGCGCGCCTTGAGTAGAACACCCACGACGCGGACGCGTGACTGACGCGACTGCGTGGAAAGGAAAAGCTCCAGATGACGCGACCGCGTGACCCACGCGGACGCGTGACAGAGGCCACGTATCATAATTTACAGAATACGCCCCCAGCAATTTCTGAGGCCCTTTTTGGCCCAGATCCAAGTACAGAAAGCATAGATTAGAGGTTATAAAGTGGAAGAATAAATCCATTAAGAGGGAGCTCGCCAATTTCTAGTCTTCATGATTTAGATTTAGTTTAGAGAGAGATTCTCTCTCTCTCTCTTAGGATTTAGGACTTCTTCTTATTTTAGGAGTAACTCTGGATCCAGGTTTTAATGTTCCTTTATTTCAATTTTACCTTTATTTATTTGATTCCAATATTTGAATTGATTATTATAATTTAAATTATGAATTATTCCATGTTACAGATTTCTATTTGAATTAATGATATTTAAGGTATTTTTCAGTTTATGATTGTTCTCTTTGATTTAAGTTGCCATTGCTTCCCATCTAAGGACACTTTTATTATTCCAGCAATTTACTTTTTCCCCTTTTGGTCTTGGTTAAGAAATTAGTGACTCAACATTATCGAACTCAGCATAATTGATAATCGTTATCTTGCTAATTGATCTGAACTTCAATAATCCCAACTTTTTCCTAGGAAATAAATAGGATTCGAAGGTCAAACTAATTAGTCCCTTGACTTACCTTTGCTTCATAAGGTTAACTAAGTGGAATTAAGATACAACTTTCATTATTGTTGAGACGGATAACTCAGTTGGACTTCTAATTTCCCTTATCTTGCCAAAAGTTGTTTTATAGTTATTAGTTATTTTTAATTGCCATTTAATTCACTCGTCATTTAAATTACTTGCTTCTCACCTTCTAAATCCCGATTACAACCTTTGTAACCAATAATAATAACATACTTCCTCATAGTTCCTTGAGAAGATGACCCGAGGTTTGAATACTCGGTTAACAATTTTTAAGGGGTTTGTTACTTGTGACAACCAAAACGTTTGTATGAAAGGACTTTTGAAGGTTTAGAAACTATACTTGCAACGAGGATTTATCCGCAAATTTCTAGACCACGCAAAAGTCCTCTCATCAATGCTCTCCTGAATTGGATATTCCCTGAATTACATAAATAAAATCCCTTAAATACTAAACAAATGACTAGTAAAGGTTAAACAGTCTATTTAGTGCTAAAATCCTCTTCTGGGGCCCACTTGGTGAGTGTTTCAACTGAGCTTTGATGAGATCCACATGCTATGAGGTCTCTGGGGCATGGAACGCCAGCTAGGGGGTCCTCTTTGGGTGTTTGTACATTGGTCTCTGCTCTTTGGGCGCTGGACGCCTGGAAGGGGGCAGGAAGCTGGCGTTGAACGGCAGTTTTGGGCTTCTAATCTGAAGCAAAGTATGAACTATTATATATTGCTGGAAAGCTCTGGAAGTCAGCCTTCCATATCCATTAAGATCGCTCCATTCGGACTTCTGTAACTCCAGAAAACCTCTTCCAAATGCAGGCAGGTCAGATCTAGACAACATCTGCAGTGCTTTCTCTCTCTGAATCAGACTTCTGCTCCAGCTCCTCAATTTCAGCTAGAAAATACCTGAAATTGTCCAAAAACACAAAAACTCATAGTAGAGTCCAAAAATATGATTTTAACATTAAAACCTATAAAAACTCAATAAAAACTAAACAAAACTACTAAAAACTATATGAAAGTGATGCCAAAAAGTGTATAAAATATCCGCTCATCACCCATGAAACACCATTTCTGATTGAAGGTGAGTCGCTTAGTCTCGGCATCTAAATTGCACGTGGGACAACTTTTCCCACAATACGTATTCCACCCAGATAAATTGTCCAAGCCTAAAAAATCGCTGATTATCCACAACAACGTAGCATACATCTTGAAGGTTTGTTTTTTCGCTAGCGTCATAAGTTTCAACACTAGCCCACAACTGCTTCAACTCATCGATCAAGGGCTATAGGTAAACATCTATGTCATTGTCAGGCATTTTAGGACTGGGAATAACCATAGAGAGAATGTAGTTGGTTTGTTTCATGAAAATCTAGTTAGGTAAGTTGTACAGAATAAGAATCACAGGCCAAATTGAGTACTTTGAACTTAAGTTTCCAAAAGGATTGAAGCCATCGATGGCCAAGGCTAAGCGAACACTGCGTGGATTACCAGAAAAGTCGATATATCTTCTGTTAAATACTTTTCAGGCCTCGCCATCCCTAGGATGACTCAAAAAATCATCAGAGTTAGTACCTTTTCTATGCCACAACATATCCACGAATGTCTTGCTGGACATGAATAATAGCTGCAATCGTGGATTAAGAGGAATATAACAAAGAATCTTCGCTGTTTGAGGTTTTCCATTATTCTTGACAACCATTTTGACCCTTACTATAGAATTCTTCCTAGTCTTTTGCTTCCACCTTGATGTCCCACACCGTTTGCATCTAGATAGGTCTTGGTCACCGTTCTGGTATAGCATGTAGTCATTTGGACATGCATCTATCTTCTTGTATGCAATACCAAGCTTTTTTATTATCCTCTTGGCTCGTGCAATGTATTCAAAATCTTTGCATGCTCAAAGGCATCCCCCAATAACTCTAGAATCAAATCGAATGCCTTATTGCTCACTCCTCACATGCTCTTTATCTGGAACAACCTCACCATGAAAGATAGCTTCGTGAATCTTGAGCTTTCTAGATATAATTTCTTCTCGCCATCTTCAAGCAAGTCATGAAAACTATAAACCTCGTGACTAGGTTCTTGTCTATCGCTGGAGCTCTCATCTACGATCCTCTTACCGTGATGTAACCAAAATGTATAATTAGGGGAAAAATGTTCATCAGTAGATGATCATACGCATCTTCTCTAGTTTGAAAAAACCAGAATCCACACAAAGGACATGGATAATGTATCATCCATCAGATGATGCATTGGAAAATTGAAAGTCTAGATATCTGTTCAAACTATCCCTATATTTTTCACTACCTCGTGGCTTTGAAATCCAACTTTTATCGATATCTAATTTCATTAAATAATACAAATAAATAAATAAACAATTAATAAAGTCATACAACTAAAAAAACTTAACAAAAAACTTGGGCTATGTGTCAAAGAACCAGTCACAGTTTATCACAATTATGTAATGGGTGAGTATTAAGTGATTTAAATTCGATAATTTATTACAAGCAAAACCATATAGAAAGCGAGAGAATAACATAAAAAGGAAACAAAATCAAAGTTACCTGCATCTCGGATAACATATATAGCATACGAAAGGTATTGAGTTTTGTGCTTTCTAAAAACTTACTAGAAGAAAGAATTCCAAAGCCAAAAAATAAAAAAGAAAATTAAAGCTTCTGATGACATGTTATTTTAAGTGATTTTTAAAATCTTTTTTCATATAATTTTTTAGGATTTATTTAAATTTCTTATGTTTTCTAATAGAATTTAATAAATAATCAAATATTTGAAGTTGGGATAGTATTTTTGTGTTTTCAGGAGTTTTTGGCTCAAAAGTAATCAAGAATCAAAAGAAAAACTCAAAATCAGCAAAAGCGTGGCATAAGAAAAATAGAAGCATGTCCTAAGAAAAAAGGAAATGGAGCAAGCAAGCATGCCCTATTCTGTGCCCGGCAGCCTCCTCACATGCTCGGTAAGCTTGGCTTCCTCCTTGCTTCCGTCGAGCGTCCTCCTTGCATCCCCTTACATGCCCGGCATATTGTCATTCCTGGAAGGTGTTTTTGGGCTTTTGCCTAAACTCATCTAATACAAAATGCAATTACAAATCTCAGGATTCAACAATTAAGGCCCAAACTTAATTATCAACATCATTAGAAGCCTTAATCACATCCAAAATATTAAAGACTCTAGAAGATTAGTTATTAATTCTTTCTAGAAGCATAAGAGATTCGGTTGTTAGATTTGAGTTGAATTATTGTTTTGAATTTTGAATTTATAAGTCAGTAATTAGTTAGCTTATCCTTTTATCCAAAAGATAAGATTAGGATAGTTATCTTATCTTCCTCTCCAAATGATAAAATTAGTTTAGTTTGAATTTGAATTCTAGAATTAGGATATAAATAAGTGAACCTAGTTCACAGGGAGGGAAATCCAACTCATCCATAATCTCTTTTCGTTCTTTTCTTTTCTTTTTTATGGGTACTAATCCTTTGACAAAGGGTTAGGAGCTTTATTTATATTTTTTTTGGGTTATTAATCTAAGTTTATTTTATTTTGAAGTCTTGCATTGATCTATTTTATGATTGAGTTATTCATTTTTCATTCAAATTAGTAGTATCAGAAGGCATGATAATCCTTTTTGAATTTTTTTATTATAATTGAAAAATTTGATATTTGAATTAAAGCTTGAAAACTCTTTTACATGACTCTTTGAATTTGGCTAGGAATAGTGGTTCAATTAGTGTGTGACACATGCATGATTTTCAATCACTCTAATTTTGAATAAGTGACATATAAGTCGGATTAGAACAACTTTTGAAAATTATGTTTTTCTTCTAAAGATTTAATCGGACAAGACTAGCTTGAATATGTGACATATAATTCGACATAAGGACTACTTTTAAGTCTTATTAGAAAATAAAATCAGTTTTTGTGTTTAATCTCTTGATTAATTAATTAACGTCTGCAATTATTTTCTCTATGAAAACCGTTAAATTTATTTGGTGGATGTCCTTGAATTAAGGGGAAGTTTTGCCTAAATTTCATTTAAATTGTTTAAAACATGTTTGGCTTATGAGAAAATGATAATCAAATTTGGTTGGAGATTCTAATTATAGGAGACACCCTGCCAAATTTTCTAAAAGTTTTAATAAGTTGTGTTGTTGGATGAATTCTAGGGTGTTTGTTGCAAGATAATTCCAAGTCATTGTCTGTGGATATATCATAGGGATAATAGTGGATAGGGGGGAGGGGTTTAAAACCTGAATTCTTTGTGGGGAATGACGCATTTGTTGCATATGTCTTCAACATGGAACCATTTAGGTCTCAAGGGATATCTAGGTGTTCGTGCTATAAATGTCGGCCGACTAATTTAGGACCTTCGGATATAACACTTCACCTCTACCGTAATGGATTCAAAGATGGGTATTAGATGTAGATAGAACACGGAGAAGTGGATGAGCAAGGAATTAACTAGTTTGCCTCGAATTTCAATATGTCTGGGGGTCGATTAACAAGGGTTTGAGTGGTTAGAGAACTAAACATGGAAGAAATGAATTGGGAGAGTAACCAAGAGAGATACAACGAGTGGTCATTCTGATTGGTATAGTGTGTTGCACAATATAATTCAATTAGAGTATTTTTGTCGAACAACGTACAATATGTACATGTTTAAATGTCAATGGTATGATCCAAGTTCACGACAAGGAACACGAAAGCATAAGAACTACAATATCACTAAAGTAAATGTGACCAGAAAATATAGGCACTACGATCTTTATATTCTATCTCAAAATGCACGACATGTATACTATTTTCCTTATCCAAGGTCATGCAAGTCTAGTTGGGTGGTTGTGGTTAAGACTAAGCTAAGAGGTAGCATCAAGTCTGATTGGATAGAGGGTCATGAACCTTTCCCAATCGATGACCCAACTCCTTCGAAAATGGTGGTTGATATTGGTGATCCGATCACCCTTAGATCGGCTGTTATGGATGACGACATCATTGACCTTAGGCTAGATGATGACATACTACCATTGGACGACAACGATCTTCAAGAAGAAGACAGGGTTGATGGAGACGAAGAAGAAGAAGAGTTTGATTATCAGGAAATTACCTCGAAAGAGGAGGATGATGAACTAGAGGAAGAAGATGATGAATATGAACAAGATTAATGTCAGTATAGTTCTATCCTATGTATTTCCTTATCAAACTTTCATTTTGTGTTTACATTCTGTATATTTGATATTTTACATCATATATAAATCATTGTTTTCAGATAAAATACTAATTTATTTGTTCTTAATTGAGAGTTGACTATGAATTATTAACTATCGAGGTCCATCATAGATTGGAAAAAAATAAAAAATAGAATAAATGACCATTTGTGTCCATAAAAGATGAAAACACTGACATATGTACCTACACTAGATCGAAACTAAACTTGTACCCACGTAAGATGTCTTCCGTGTGCCAAAAGTACCCTATGTGGCACTCCAAAGACAGGGTACTTTTGTCATACGGAGGAAATCTTCCGTGGGTACAAGTTTAGTTTCGATCTAGTGTAGGTACATATGTCAGCGTTTTCATCTTTCATGGATACAAATGGTCATTTATTCTAAAAAAATATTGATGCTATCTGGTATGCGAAATTGTTACTCTGAGGTTGTAAAATTTGTTGTTCGTTCTCTCCCTGGCAATGGCGCCAATAACTGGTGCACAATACCATGGTCCACACATAACTTCACAACTTCGCACAACTAACCAGCAAGTGCACTGGGTCGTCCAAGTAATAAAACCTTACGTGAGTAAGGGTCGATCCCACAGATATTGTTGGTATGAAGCAAGCTATGGTCATCTTGTAAATCTCAGTTAGGCGGATAATAATTGATTATGGAGTTTTCGAATATTAATAATAAATAAACAGAAAATAAAGATAGAGATACTTATGTAATTCATTGGTGAGAATTTTAGATAAGTGTATAGAGATGCTTTTGTTTCTCTGAACCCCTGCTTTCCTTCTGTCTTCATCCAATCATTCCTACTCATTTCCATGGCAAGCTTTCTGTAAGGGCATCACCGTTGTCAATAGCTACATTCCATCCTCTCTGTGAAAATGGTCCAAATGCTCTGTCATGGCATGGCTAATCATCTGGAGGTTCTCGATCATACTGGAATAGGATTTACTATCCTTTTGCGTCTGTCACTATGCCCAGCACTCGCGAGTTTGAAGGTCGTCACAGCCATCCCTTCCCAGATCCTACTCGGAATACCACAGACAAGGTTTAGACTTTCCAGATCTCAGGAATGGCCATCCATGGGTTCTAACTTATACCACGAAGATACTAATAACTCGGACTCGGTCCCCTGTATTAGATATCCAAGAGATACTCATTCTAGCTTGGTTGCATGTAGAATGGAAGTGTTTGTCAGGCACGCGTTCATAAGTGAGAATGATGATGAGCGTCACATAATCATCACATTCATCATGTTCTTGGGTGCGAATGGATATCTTAGAAGCGGAATAAGTTGAATTGAATAGAAAACAGTAGTATTTTGCATTAATTCATGAGGAACAGCAGAGCTCCACACCTTAATCTATGGAGTGTAGAAACTCTACCGTTGAAAATACATAAGTGAAACGTTCAGGCATGGCCGAGAGGCCAGCCCCCAAAATGTGATCACAGGATCAAAAATACAATCCAGGATGTCTAATACAATAGTAAAAGGTCCTATTTATACTAAACTAGCTACTAGGGTTTACAGAAGTAAGTAATTGCTGCATAAATCCACTTCCGGGGCCCACTTGGTGTGTGCTTGGGCTGAGCTTTAGCTTTCCACGTGCAGAGGCTTCTTTTGGAGTTGAACGCCAAGTTGTAACGTGTTTTTGGCGTTCAACTCTGGTTCGTGACGTGTTTCTGGCGTTTAACTCCAGACTGCAGCATAGAACTGGCATTCAACGTCCTTTTGCATCATCTAAACGCGGCCAAAGTATGAACTATTATATATTGCTGAAAAGCCCTGGATGTCTACTTTCCAAAACAATTAGAAGCGCGCCATGTTGAGTTCTGTAGCTCTAGAAAATCCACTTTGAGTGCAGGGAGGTCAGAATCCAACAGCATCAGCAGTCCTTCTTCAACCTCTGAATCTGATTTTTGCTCAAGTCCCTCAATTTCAGCCAGAAAATACCTGAAATCACAGAAAAATACACAAACTCATAGTAAAGTCTAGAAATATAAATTTAACATAAAAACTAATGAAAACATCCCTAAAAGTAACTAGATCCTACTAAAAACATACTAAAAACAATGCTTGCCTTTTGGTTTTAAGGGTTATTGGCTTTTTGCTCTTGCCTCTTGGTTTTAAGAGCTTTTGGCTTTTTCTGCTTGCTTTTTCTTTTTCTTTCTTTTTTTTTCGCTATTTTTTTTTCTGCAAGCTTTGTATTCACTGTTTTTTCTTGCTTCAAGAATCATTTTTCTGATTTTTCAGATTATCAAATAACATGTCTCCTTGTCATCATTCTTTCAAGAGCCAACATATTTAACATTCTTAAACAACAACTTCAAAAGACATATGCACTGTTCAAGTATTCATTCAGAAAACAAGAAGCATTGTCACCACATCAATATAATTAAACTAAGTTCAAGGATAAATTCAAAACTCATGTACTTCTTGTTCTTTTGAATTAAAACATTCTTTATTTAAGAGGGGTGATGGATTCATAGGACATTCATAACTTTAAGACATAGCTACTAAATACTAATGATCATGTAATAAGACACAAACATGGATAAGCACTTAACGTAAAGAAAACAAAAAACAGAGAATTTAAGAACAAGGAATGAGTCCACCTTAGTGATGGTGACGTTTCCTTCTTGAGGAACCAAGCCCGATCCACAGTAACTTCGGATCGGTTGCTAGCGGGGATGATGGAGCGTTGTATGAACTCTAACCATCCTCTAGCTATATGCTTAAGGTTCAGTCTTCTAAGTTGAACCGGTTTGCCTTTTGAGTCAATCTTCCATTGAGGTCCTTCCACACATATGTCCGTGAGGACTTGGTCCAACCTTTGATCAAAGTTGACCCTTCCAGTGTAGGGGCGTGCATCTCCTTGCATCATAGGCAAGTTGAACGCCAACCTCACATTTTCCAGACTAAAATCTAAGTATTTCCCCCGAACTATTGTATTATAATTCTTTGGATTCGGGTTCTTACTTTGATCATGGTTCCTAGTGATCCATGCATTAGCATGGAACTCTTGAACCATTAGAATTCCGACTTGTTGGATGGGGTTTGTTAGAACTTCCCAACCTCTTCTTTGGATTTCATGTCGGATCTCCGGATACTCATTTCTCTTGAGCTTGAAAGGGACCTTGGGGATCACCTTCTTCTTGGCCACAACATCATAGAAGTGGTCTTGATGAGCTTTGGAGATGAATCTTTCCATCTCCCATGACTCGGAGGTGGAAGCTTTTGTCTTCCCTTTCCCTTTTCTAGAGGATTCTTTGGTCTTAGGTGCCATAAATGGTAATGGAAAAACAAAAAGCTTATGCTTTTACCACACCAAACTTAGAATATTGCTCGCCCTTGAGCAAGAGAAGAAAGAATAGATGAAGAAGAAGAAGAAAATATGGAGGAGAGGAGGGAGAGGTGTATTCGGCCAAGAAGGGGAAGAGAGGGTTGTGTTGTGTGAAAATGAGGAAGAATGGAGGGCTTTATATAGGGAGGGGAGGGGGTTAATTTCAGCCATATAGGGTGGGTTTGGGTGGGAAATTGATTTTGAATTTTGAAGGTAGGTGGACTTTATGAGGTAGGTTTATGGGGAAGAGTGGATGCATGTGAGTGGTGAAGTGGTGATAGGGAAGAGAGATTGAGGTGATTGGTGAAGAGTTTTGGGGAAGAGTGTTTATTGGGAAGAGAGGATGAACATTGAGAAGAGGGAAGAGAGTGAGTGGTGGTAGGTGGGGATCCTGTGGGGTCCACAGATGCTGAGTTGATCCTGTGGGGTCCACAGATCCTGACGTGTCAAGGATTTGCATCCCTGCACCAATTAGGCATGTAAAATGCCTTTGTATGCAATTCTAGCGTTTAAACGCCGAATTGATGCTTGTTCTGGGCGTTCAGCGCCCAGATGCAGCATATTTCTGGCGTTGAACACCAGCCAGATGCTTGTTTCTGGCGTTCAGCGCCAGCTCTTCTTCATTGTGCATTTCTGGCGTCTGAACGCCAGGATGCTGCTTGTTTCTAGCATTCAACGCCAGATCCATACTCTGTTCTGGCGTTGAACGCCAGCCAGATGCTCCTTACTGGCGTTTAAACGCCAGTGAACTCCTCCTTCAGGGTGTGCTATTTTTTTTATGCTGTTTTTTATTTTTCTTCAATTTTTTCAGTTGTTTTGTGACTCCACATGATCATGAACCTATGAAGACATATAACTAATAAAAAATATAATTAGATAAATAAAAATTGGGTTGCCTCCCAACAAGCGCTTCTTTAATGTCAATAGCTTGACAGTGGGCTCTCATGGAGCCTCACAGATGTTCAGAGCATTGTTGAGACTCCCCAACACCAAACTTAGAGTTTGGATATGGGAGTTCAACACCAAACTTAGAATTTGGTTGTGGCCTCCCAACACCAAACTTAGAGTTTGACTGTGGGGGGCTCTGGTTGACTCTGTTTTGAGAGAAGCTTATTGTGCCTCTTTTTTATGTTTACAGAAGGATGTCCTTGAGTTTTAAACTCAAGGGAGTCCTCATTCAATTGAAGGACTAGTTCACCTCTGTCTACATCAATCACAGCTCTTGCTGTGTTCATTCTCTTCAGAAGAGGAGTACTCTTCGGAGCTCATGAATGGCATAAGGAGGTTCAATGGAATCTCTACGGTCTTTAGATGAGCCTTAGATTCCTTTGGTTCCTCAAAGGGAAACTCCTTATTGATCACTGGACGTCCCAGGAGGTCTTCCTCCTTGGGATTCACGTCCTCCCCTTCCTCTTTGTATTCGGCCATGATGGTTATATCAATGGCCTTGCACTCTCCTTTTGGATTTTCTTCTGTATTGCTTGGGAGAGTACCAGGAGAGATTTCAGTGATCCTTTTACTCAGCTGGCCCACTTGTGCTTTCAAATTTCTAATGGAGGACCTTGTTTCATTCATGAAACTCACAGTGGCCTTAGATAGATCAGAGACTAAATTTGCTAAGCTAGATGGATTCTGCTCAAAATTCTCTGTCTGTTGCTGAGTGGATGATGGAAAAGGCTTGTTATTGCTAAACCTGTTTCTTCCACCATTATTAAAGCCTTGTTGAGGTTTTTGTTGATCCTTCCATGAGAGATTTGGGTGATTCCTCTGCTATTTCTCAAGATCATAAGCTTCTTCTTCAGAAGATGCCTCTTGAGTATTGTTAGATGCAGCTTGCATTCCATTCAGACTCTGGACTCTGA
>NC_029787.2:47345204-47363744 GCF_000816755.2 Arachis ipaensis | reverse complement strand
TGCTATTGCAGGGTTCTCAGGATCATAGGCTTCTTCTTCAGAAGATGCCTCTTGAGTATTGTTAGATGCAGCTTGCATTCCATTCAGACTCTGAGAAATCATATTGACTTGCTGAGTCAATATTTTATTCTGAGCCAATATGGCATTCAGAGTATCAATTTCAAGAACTCCCTTCTTCTGAGGCGTCCCATTACTCACAGGATTCCTCTCAGAAGTGTACATGAACTGGTTATTAGCAACCATGTCAATGAGTTCTTGAGCTTCTGCAGGCGTTTTCTTTAGGTGAATGGATCCACCTGCAGAAGTATCCAATGACATCTTAGCTAATTCAGACAGACCATCATAGAATATATCCAGGATGGTCCATTCTGAAAGCATGTCAGAAGGACACTTTTTGGTCAGTTGATTGTATCTCTCCCAAGCTTCATAAAGGGATTCACCTTCTTTATGTCTGAAGGTTTGAACATCCACTCTAAGTTTGCTCAGCTTTTGAGGAGGAAAGAACTTGGCTAAGGAAGCCGTGACCAGCTTATCCCAAGAGTTCAGGCTATCTTTGGGTTGAGAGTCCAACCACACTCTAGCTCTGTCTCTTACAGCAAACGGAAAAAGCATGAGCATATAGACTTCAGGATCTACTCCATTAGTCTTAACAGTATCACAGATCTGCAAGAATTCAGTTAAGAACTAAAAAAGATCTTCAGATGGAAGTCCATGAAACTTGCAGTTTTGTTGCATTAGAGAAACTAGTTGAGGCTTAAGCTCAAAATTATTTGCTCCAATGGTGGGAATGGAGATGCTTCTTCCATGTAAATTGGAATTAGGTGCAGTAAAGTCACCAAGCATCTTCCTTGCATTATTATTATTTTCGGCTGCCATCTCCTTTTCCTGTTCGAAAATTTCTGTAAGGTTATCTCTAGATTGTTGTATTTAGCTTCTCTTAGTTTTCTCTTCAGAGTCCTTTCAGGTTCAGGGTCTGCTTCAACAAGAATGTTCTTGTCCTTGCTCCTGCTCATATGAAAAAGAGGGAATAGAAAAATAATAATAATAATAGGGATCCTTTTTGTCCAGGTATAGAGGTTCCCCTGTGTGAGTAGAAGAAGAAAAGAATGTAATGTAAATAAGGGAAGAAGAGAAAATTCGAACACAGATGGAAGAGGGGGTTCGAATTTGGGTGAGATGAAGTGTTAGTAGATGAATAAATAAATAGAAGGAGATGAGAGATAAAGAGGATTTTCGAAAATAAAATTTTGAAAAGGGGTTAGTGATTTTTGAAAATTAGGAATAAAATCAAATTAAAATTAAAAATTGAAACAATTAGTTAATTAAAAAGAATTTTTGAAAAAGAGGGAAGAGATTTTCGAAAATTAGAGAGAGAGAGTTAGTTAGGTAGTTTTGAAAAAGATAAGAAACAAACAAAAAGTCAATTAGTTAGTTGAAAAAGATTTGAAAATCAAATTTGAAAAGATAAGAAGATAAGAGGTTAGAAAAGATATTTTAAAATCAAATTTTTGAAAAAGATATGTTTTAAAAAGATATGATTTTGAAAAAGATAAGATAAAAAGATATTTTTGAGAAGATATGATTGAAATTAGTTTTGAAAAAGATTTGATTTTTAAAATCACAATTAATGACTTGATTCACAAGAAATCACAAGATATGATTCTAGAACTTAAAGTTTGAATCTTTCTTAACAAGTAAGTAACAAACTTGAAATTTTTGAATCAAAACATTAATTGTTGATGATATTTTCGAAAATAAGATGTAAAATTAAGAAAAGGATTTTAAAAAGATATATTTTTAAAATTTTCGAAAATAAAAAAAATGAAAAAGATTTGATTTTTGAAAAAGATTTTGAAAAAGTTAAGATTTTTAAATTGAAAATTTAATTTGACTCATAAGAACAACTAGATTTTAAAAATTTTTGAAAAAGTCAATCCAAATTTTCGAAATTTATGAGTGAAAAAGGGAAAGATATATATATATTTTTTATTTTTGAATTTTCAATGATGAAAGAGAAAAACATGAAAAAGACTCAATGCATGAAAGTTATGGATCAAAACAATGAATGCATGCAAGAATGCTATGAATGTCAAGATAAACACCAAGAACACTTTGAAGATCATGATGAACATCAAGAACATATTTTTGAAAAATTTTCAATGCAAAGAAAACATGCAAGACACCAAACTTAGAAATCTTTCATGTTCAGACACTATGATTGCAAAAATGCACATGAAAAATAAGAAAAGACACAAAACAAGAAAATATGAAGATCAAACAAGAAGACTGGCCAAGAACAACTCGAAGATCATGAAGAACACTATGAATGCATGAATTTTCGAAAAAAATGCATAAAGAATTTTTGGAAAAAAATGCAATTGACACCAAACTTAAAAATTGACTCAAGACTCAAACAAACAACATAAAATATTTTTTATTTTTATGATTTTATAAATTTTTTTTGTATTTTTCGAAAATTATTTGAAAAAGAAAAATAAGGATTTCAAAATTTTTAATATGAATTCCAGGAATCTTGCACTCTTGGTCTAAAGCTCCAATCTGAGGGTTAGACATGGCTTAATAGCCAGCCAAGCTTTAGAAGATACAAATCAGGCATTCAACAGCTGAAACTTCATCCAACTTCATATACTTATAAGTGGAAGCCTCAGTCTAAAAGAATTAGACATGGCTTTACAGCCAGCCAGGCTTCTACATGCTTCATGAAACACTAGAATTCATTCTTAAAAATTCTGAAGAACATAATATAAATTTTTTTTTTCGAAAATTTATTTGAAGAAAAACAAAAAAGAAGAAAATATTTTTGAAAAATTTTTGAAAACTTTTTGAAAACAAAATGAGAAGAAAATTACCTAATCTGAGCAACAGGATGAACCGTTAGTTGTCCAAACTCGAACAATCCCCGGCAACGGCGCCAAAAACTTGGTATGCGAAATTGTTACTCTGAGGTTGTAAAATTTATTGTTCGTTCTCTCTCTGGCAATGGCGCCAATAACTGGTGCACAATACCATGGTCCACACATAACTTCACAACTTCGCACAACTAACCAGCAAGTGCACTGGGTCGTCCAAGTAATAAAACCTTACGTGAGTAAGGGTCGATCCCATGGAGATTGTTGGTATGAAGCAAGCTATGGTCATCTTGTAAATCTCAGTTAGGCGGATAATAATTGATTATGGAGTTTTCGAATATTAATAATAAATAAACAGAAAATAAAGATAGAGATACTTATGTAATTCATTGGTGAGAATTTTAGATAAGTGTATAGAGATGCTTTCGTTTCTCCTAAACCTCTGCTTTCCTGCTGTCTTCATCCAATCATTCCTACTCCTTTCCATGGCAAGCTTTCTGTAAGGGCATCACCGTTGTCAATGGCTACATCCCATCCTCTCTGTGAAAATGGTCCAAATACTCTGTCACGGCATGGCTAATCATCTGGAGGTTCTCGATCATACTGGAATAGGATTTACTATCCTTTTGCGTCTGTCACTACGCCCAGCACTCACGAGTTTGAAGGTCGTCACAGCCATCCCTTCCCAGATCCTACTCGGAATACCACAGACAAGGTTTAGACTTTCTGGATCTCAGGAATGGCCATCCATGGGTTCTAACTAATACCACGAAGATACTAATAACTCGGACTCGGTCCCCTGTATTAGATATCTAAGAGATACTCATTCTAGCTTGGTTGCATGTAGAACGGAAGTGTTTGTCAGGCACGCGTTCATAAGTGAGAATGATGATGAGCGTCACATAATCATCACATTCATCATGTTCTTGGGTGCGAATGGATATCTTAGAAGTGGAATAAGTTGAATTGAATAGAAAACAGTAGTACTTTGCATTAATTCATGAGGAACAGTAGAGCTCCATACCATAATCTATGGAGTGTAGAAACTCTACCATTAAAAATATATAAGTGAAAGGTTCAGGCATGGCCGAGAGGCCAGCCCCCAAAATGTGATCACAGGATCAAAAATACAATCCAGGATGTCTAATACAATAGTAAAAGGTCCTATTTATACTAAACTAGCTACTAGGGTTTACAAAAGTAAGTAATTGATGCATAAATCCACTTCCGGGGCCCACTTGGTGTGTGCTTGGGCTGAGCTTTAGCTTTCCACGTGCAGAGGCTTCTTTTGGAGTTGAACGCCAAGTTGTAACGTGTTTTTGGCGTTCAACTCTGGTTCGTGACGTGTTTCTGGCGTTTAACTCCAGACTGCAGCGTAGATTTGGCATTCAACGCCCTTTTGTGTCATCTAAACGCGGCTAAAGTATAGACTATTATATATTGCTGGAAAGCCCTGGATGTCTACTTTCCAATGCAATTGGAAGCGTGCCATGTTGAGTTCTGTAGCTCCAAAAAATCCACTTTGAGTGCAGGGAGGTCAGAATCCAACAGCATCAGCAGTCCTTCTTCAACCTCTGAATCTGATTTTTGCTCAAGTCCCTCAATTTCAGCCAGAAAATACCTGAAATCATAGAAAAACACACAAACTCATAGTAAAGTCCAGAAATGTGAATTTAAAATAAAAAATAATGAAAACATTCCTAAAAGTAACTAGATCCTACTAAAAATATACTAAAAACAATGTCAAAAAGCGTATAAATTATCCGCTCATCACTATCGGCAGAAAATCCCGACTCATTCATATTATTTAAAAAAAAAACACTTTCCGTCGGATTTACCGTCGAATTTTTTCAATGATAAAGTGGTGCAAAGACTCAACTTATGATGCCAACATTACCGTCGGATTTTTTTCCGCCGGTAATGTTCATCAGTTTTTGTCCCTAAACCATCATATACTGACACTAAATCTATCGCGAGTTACCAGCAGACAACAAATTCGACGGTAAATACTTACCGACGAGGTTTATACCGTTGGATTTAATCCGATGATAATCATATTACCGGCGGATTATTTTTATTTTTCCGCTAGTAAATCCTTCGATACTCAGCTTTTTTTTGTAGTGTATGCCGGTGCTTCTATGCTATCAGGGTTTTGCGGCAGTTTGTCACAAATCGCTACAAAAAGTGGCATTTAGCGGCAGTTGGTGTAGCAGAGAAAAACTGTGTTGCCAAGCCTATTGCATTTAGTAGTAGTTGGAGCTGAACTGCCGCTATTTTATTTTATTTAGCAGCGGTTTCTTTTTTAACCGTTGTGAAATTACAGAGCCCTTTATATGTAACGATTTGCGAAATTACAGAGCCCTTTATATGTAACAACCTAACTTCCAACACGTCATGATCGTACCAAAAATATGATGTTACTAACCTAATTCCTTTATTATCTATTTAATATTGAGTCTTTACGCGTTAATCTGTCGACAGATTTTGCTGTTGATTCTGCAATATTGATTTTACAAGAGATAATTTTATTTTGTCTCTTAACGATTAAGTAGAAACAGAGAAAATATGTTACTTTTGAGCAAACTGAGATGATGTGACTTCTGCTGGAATGATTATGCATGAAACAATTTTATTTTGTGTCTTATCGAGTGAAATCAGAAACAGAACAGAGAAGAAAAAATCACACAGCCATATATCCTACTTCAACCACCATATGCAATGTCGCCTACATTCAGTCTTCACCACAACTGTGGTAGAATTTTCACTATCTTAATTACAATTACCAATTTTTCTAGGATTCTATCCAATCCTATCTGGGACAAATCAAACTTCTACCGAAGCTTGATTTGGCTAGGTTCACTCCCTAGACTTTCAACCACTAAGTGCTCATCCAACTTAGCAAGAGAATTCCCTCAGGATTATGTATACAAAACAGAAATACATACAAAAGAGTTTGACATAATTTTCGGACTTTTTCAAGATAACTTTCTTTGCCTTTTCTCTCAATGGCTTTTACTGATACTTCACTAACTGTCTTTTTCCATTTAAAAGAAACAAAAAAGATAAATACTGAAGAACAGAAAATTTACTGTAAAACCATGAGGGAGAAGAAGATTAAGCTTGAAAGCTATGAGAACCCAAATAGTATGCTCACTCTCCTTGCTTCAATTTCTGGCCATTTACTCTTTTTAAAGAAGAGTAAAGCTTCCAAAACTTGAACTCGGTTGAACACCTTTGGCTTGTTCTTCTTTCCCAAATATCAAAGTATGTAGTAATGTAAAGAAGAGATGGGACAATAGTAGTGACTAGAGTTAGCATGCATCCTTATCTAGCTGCTTCTCATTCTTTTTTTTTCATTTGGCTTCAAGGATCTAAGTCATTCATCAATTCTTTGGCTCCAAGTTTTGTTCTTGACCATTAATTTGTAGCAGTGATTCACAACCTCCATTTTCTTCATCTTACCCGAATAGTTCATGTAGGAGGAAGGCAGATTCAACAAGTTACAATGGAAGCACAAAGATGGAAATGTTGTTCTGATTTTCTTTTAATTCAGCTTTAGTTTGATTTTTTCTTTTTGCCCTAGCCTCTAACTTTTCTTCTTCTTTCCTCTTTGTTATGTAGATTTGGTAATCATCTTTTTCCTTTTGATTTGAATCCTAATATGAGCTTCCTTTTCTTGCTTGCTTTTGGAACTAATCGGGTTACAGAGAGAAGGTGAGTTCGGTTTCTTGATTTGGGCTAGAGGAGATAATTTCTTTCTTCCTTGTTTTGAGATTAGCAACAATACTCTTGGACCACTAAAGAATGAAATGAATGCTTTTGATTTTAGGCCTGTTTCACTATTGGGCTTGTTTTGATTAATATATTTTTTTGCATAATGAACACACATATCACAAATAATTTTGGACTTTCAACCCAAGACTATAATGTTTGGTCATCATCAAATTATTGTTTATATTTTCAAACTCAACATATAGTAAAAACTTATTCTTCAAAATCTATTTGAATCATTGTTACTTAAACTGTGACATTGATTTTGTATTTATTTTAGGTTAGGTAAAAAAAATTAGAGGACTAAAAGTAATATATTTTTAAATTTTGATCAATTATTTAAATTAAAAAAAAATCAACAAGAAACCTTTCTGAATTTATAGTGTAATTTCATAAAATAAAAGTTATTGCCAAAAAAATTTACTAAATTGCCCTAAAACAAAATAATTTAAAGTATTGTTTCAATTTTTTTTTATCATGTGCACAAATTCACCAATTAAATTTTTTCCTTTAGTATAAGATCTTTTAAATTTGCATTTACACATAAATTTAAAAGAAAAAAAAGGTCAATGTCTAAGATGAATTCATAAAAATAAAACAATGTTCAATTAAGTATAAGTTAAGGTTTCTTCCATGTTGCACCTTACTTAACCTCACCAAGACATTTGTACCATAGATAAATATCTAATACTACGACCCTAACCATCAAAATATGATAAATCAACTCAAGTCTTAAAATCAAAGATCAATAAATCTAGAATATCATCAACTACTAGTGCATTGTTCAGATCAAATTTTTCTTGAAACATAGTAGTCATCTGGCTAAAAATACTCTATCATAAATCTATATACTTTATGTGCTAGAAGATCTGATAAGTCATCTCTAAGCCATGGCTCTTTGTTCAGGTTGAAGCCTTTATCTACAACATGTACATCATCTTTTATTTGCTATCCATCTAAAGCTCCATTGTGTTCTTTCGAACCTTATTGAGATCAAAATACATGGCATCATTAGTTCCAAGGGAAGTTTCATGTATCTCAGTCTCTGCTCCATCTAGAGTATCATTAACTATTTTGCGTGACTTGTCAGCTTACACTAAAATTTTAACATGGATAAAATAATATAAGTTTACTCAAGTCATAAGTATGAATTGTAAGAACCGCAACTAATTAACTGGTTAATTAAGTGATAATATTGCCCAAACTACGTCCCAGAAAGTTAGAGTGAGAATTTAAGGATTTAAAGGTGATTTTTGGACTCAGTAGGTTTTTCTGACTCAGAAAATGTGCTTTTTGCGAAAAACTATGAAAAACCGTGAACCGACATTTGAACCGATTGAAACGGTTCAAGTCTTCCCGGTACCGCACGAGAAAAAGTTAAAACCGTTAAAAACCTTAGAAAAATATTAGAAGTTGAAAATCGGGCGTTAATTTTAAAGGTTTGACCCGAAGTTGGGCCAAATGGGCTAAAAACGCTAAGGGGTTAGACCGGGCCCAAGTTGGGCCCAAGCCCAACATATAAAAGGTTCATTTAATGAACCCATGCAGTAACAACACACATTAAACACAACACACACAGCAGAAAAGAAAGGGGAAGAGAGGAAGAAGAAGACACTATTCACTTCAATCTTCTCAAGCTCATATCTTGAGCTATAGAGCTCCGATCGCTGCACCGTTTGTGGCTATGTGTTCCTTGTGAAGAGCTCTACAAAACTCATATAAAAAACTGGTAAGAAAAATATCGAATCCCTCTCAGTTCGTCTCTCCAAAATTTCGGTTTTAGGACGTTGGGATTAAGTGAGTTTTTGTGATTTTGGATGTTTAGGTTCACTCTAATCCTTGCTTAGCATTGGGTTTTGGCTTCCAAAGCTATTGGAAAAGGTAAGAGCTTTTGAACCTTTGTGAGATTATATTTATGTTGAACCCTAGGTTGATTTGTGGTGATTTATATGTATATAGCTTGATTATTGTGAGTTTGGGAGCTATTGGGACATATTGGTGCTTGTTGAAGTGGAATTGAAAGCTTGGTTTGGAGTTGAGAGCTTGCTTGTGCTCATTTTGGGTTTTGGTGCATATAGAGAATCGGCCCAAGGTATGGTTTCGGTTTTCTCTATGTAGTATATAATATTCATGGACACTTAGGTTAGTGACCCATAAGATAGGTTTGAAATAAAATGATTGTTGGTGTGTTGAATGTTGATGAATGATAGATTATGATGAGTTGATGAATGTTGGGATTCATTTATGATGATTGATAATGATATGATGATGTTGAATGATTGTATGGATTAGAAAGTTAGTTTATTATGATAGATGTGATGTTGAGGTTGATGAAATGGTAAATTTGAATGTGGTTTGATGATAAGTGTTATATAATTGATGTTGAGGTTGAGAATAGTGAAACATGAAGTAAAATATGGTAAGATTGACGTACTATGACACAAAAGCTTAATTTTGATGAAAAATGGAGTTTTGAATGGTTTGGTATGGTTTAGAATGTGTATGTTAAGAAATTGTGGGAATTGTGAACTTGGGTAAAAGTTGGTTTTTAGTGAACTTTGTTCGATCATAACTTTTGTCTCGATTTTCAAAATTGATTGGAATTTGTTTGAAATTAAAGCTTATTGAAAACCCTTCAATTTGATATAAAGTTTGTAAAATTTGGGTTTTTGTAGAGGAAGTTATGATCATTCAAAGTTGGTGTTGAAAATCTGAAATTCTGCTAACTTGCAGAATTTTATGATTTCTGATATGTGCGCACGCATAGCCTTGTGTGCACGCACAACCCTGCAAAAATCTTAATCTGTGCAGATACATAGATCTGTGCGCACGCACAGGCAGGGAAATGCGTTCTGTTTGCAGCGCTAGCACAGCTTGTGCGCGTACATATCTAAGGAAGAATTGCAACCTATGCGTACGCATAGCCCTGTGCGCACGCACACGTTGGGAAGGCCAATCTGTTGGAGGCGCTGGCACAGGTTGTGCGAGTGAACAGACATTGAAAGTTTTGACGCCTGTACGTACGCACACCTCTATGCGTACGCACACTTTTAAAATCTTCCTGGGCGTGCGCACGTACACCTCTGTGCGGCCGCACACGCCTTGTTTCTCAAATTTTACTTTGTTTTCAACTATTTTACCTTCCCAATAAGGTTGAAAGCTTCTCTAACACCATTTTAGGACTCTTGAGCCTAGTTTTGGACTTTTAACACATTGGGAAAGAATTCAATGGCTTTAGATGATATTATTCGAAAAACTTAGAAAATAGAGGGCTAGGTTTCTGGCGTGCTGAGGATGGTTTGATGTTATGTGATGAATGGTTGATGTATGAGATGAGAATTGAGGAACTGTTGAGTTTGGAATAAAAATGTGAATTGACAGTGGATGAGATAAGTCGAGGACTCGAATGTGTGATGAGGAATCACTGATGTATTGAAACTGGTTTCTGAAAAACCACTGCACTATTATTTTGTATTAAGATTATGAGACGCTATGCACCCGGCAGGGACGGTGGTTGGATTTCGCCTGTCGAGGTAGCGGCGGCTGGCATAAGGACGGTGGTCTAATCCCGCTTACGTTGAGATGTGAGGTCTGTGGCAAGAGTATCCCGCTCGCATCCCTTCGAGTCTATAGAGCGTGCAGGCGCAAAATCCTAGACAGTGATCCGAGCACTATATCTTAGGAGTTCCCATTGATGATTCCGAAGGGCGACATCTCCATGGAGATGTGTCGGGTTGGCAGTTGAACCGACAATGTGATATCACAGCCAGTAGGACAAGCATTCATCATATGCATTTTCTATCTGTTTGTATGCTTTGACTACTTGAAATGGCTTGCCTATTTGTATAACATGCCTATTTGCTATTTGAATTATTTGCCTTATATGCTTCTACTTGTGTTTTACTTGCATTGTATATTACCTGTGTTTTCTACTGGGATTGAGGAGGTTCGGAAGGCGGTGGCGATGGGATTGCATGGAGGATAGGTTGGTGAAGGCTGTGGGACAGCGGTGTTTAGTTAGAGTAGAAATCCCCTAAGATAGATTACTCAGTTTATTTATGTTAAGGTTTATATTATGCTTATTTGTTTTAGTATGCCTTAAGTTGGAATCTTGTGATGGATATGGAGCTTATGATTGCCTTTGGTGTCCCGGGGTCTTATATCCTACATCACTGGGCACTGTTACCATACTGAGAACCTCTGGTTCTCATACCATATTTCTGTTGTATTTTTCAGATGCAGGTCGCAACCCACCTCAGTGAGTTGTCTGGTTGCTGACAGAAGCGGAGGATCCGGATATCTTTTGAGTCTTTTTGGCTTATTTTGTATATGTCTCTCACTTTTGTATTTTGTTTTGTCTAGAAGCTTGCATTTGAGAGAACAAAATTGTATAAGCTGTTTTTACTGTCTGGTTCTTTTTGGCCTGTATATGGCTAGCCGGCTTAAACTCCACGAGTCGTGGCTAGTTTCTTATAATACTATACTACTATCTTTTGATATATCTTATCTGTATCTTGTGCTTTAAGTTAGTAGCTTCGTTAGTACGGTTTGCGCTTTTGAAATCCTGATTTTGAGCTATATCCTTCATCGCGCTTCTAGATTATACTATTCTTTCTATATATTATATGTATGAGCTTAGAACTGTTGTAATCTCTGATTAACCTTTGCTTTACGACGCAAGGTAAAGTTTAGGCTAATTAGGGTGTTACATGAATTCTCAAGTTTAATTATATGCTAATTTAGAAAAAAAATACGTTAAAATGTTAAGATATTTTTTAGAACTAAACAAAATAAACAACAGCTACTATTTGCCTTATTAGGAGTGATAGCAAATTTTTTAACAATTTTGAAGTGAATATTTTCTCTCGTAAAAGAGCTCTGTAAGGTACAATTCTATAATCTTCATTTCCTCCTGTGATGCAATATCCAAATCAACAAGATGCTTGTTTGTATAGCGTATAGTTTAGGGTATTTTATTTAAAACATACCATCACAAAATGATGGAGTTTCTATATAATCTTAGAGCTCTTCTCATATGCACATGTCACAAAAATATACCCAAATATTTTCTGGTACTTTGATCTCCTTTCATACAGTCCCTACAAGTTTCAATTTTAATGTAAGAATTAGCATTGGAGCAACTAGAATATCATAGATCAAGTTAATACATATTAATTATAGTGTAACAAAAATTTTTAAGGGTATCATTAGGGAGCAATCCTATATAGTAGATTCATTAGTCGTTGCCAAATATTAGTTGAAACAAGAGCGTGTTAATATAGCCTCAAACTAACAATTAACATTAACTTTATTAAACTATATGTCTCTAGTAACAGAAATTGCATGTTCTAATAAAGAGAATAGAAATGCAAAAGGCATGTCTTTAGTGAATGTTGTATTTGCACAACATGATAAAAAGTCTTCCATTTTCATTTGTCCTATTAACCCATCAAATTCTGATAATGACGACAACAACAACCACCAAAACAACAATAACAACCACCAGAACAACAACAACAACAACAACAATAAAAATGATATTACTTCTTCATTGTAAAATAATTTTTTAATAATAACTTATAAATGAGTAAAAAAAGCATCTTTTATAAAACTAATAAAGCAACAAATTTAAATTGAAATACCAAATTCTAAATCATAATATAACCAGTAAACTGATAATATATCAAATATTATTTTTGTATATGAGAGAGACATAGATAATTCCTAAATTGCATTGACTTTTTTCTATTTCTATTTTGCAAGCTCATCATTATTATTAAAATCATCATCTGTGGGGTCTTCTATGACATCATCCTTGTCTATTTTAAATCTCCAATGTCATCTCTAGCTGACATGTCCAACCCTAGCTGTGGAGAAAAATCAACTTTAGCCTTTTCATTATCTCACTACAAGAAAAATGCTGAGTACTGTCGGATTTACTGTCGAATTTAGCATCGGACGTTAGCGGCGAGTTTTTCATCAGACTTACTGTCAAATTTGGCTATAAATTCATAACCTTAAAATATTATCGTCGGAATTGATGTTCCGACGGTAATATTTGGAGGAAAAAAAGAAATTATGGGAGCTCTGTAATGTCCTGATTTTTCATAGCTAAATGACGTTTTGATTTTTCGTGATTAATTTTATTTAATCGTTTTCGAGTCCTACAAATAAAATAAATGATAATATAATTTTATTATTATGTGATTTATTTATTTTATATGCCATAGTTATAATAAAGTTTAGATAATAATATTATTTTTATTATTATTCTTATCGTGTTCGATATTCGCCGATATAAGTAAATATGTATTTTAATATACCCAATTTTTATAATTATCCGTTTAAGATATTTATAACTTGAATCGCTGACTTAGCAACTTAAGGAAGTGACACCCAACTTAACCCGTGACACCTAACCCCCCAATGTGTCATTTAATCACTCAAAATTATCATCATCTATCACTAATCATCATCATCACCAAATTCATTAAGAAAAAAAAGAAAGAAAGAAAAGAGAGAGAGAGAACGTGAAGCTTCCATAGAACCCGAGAGGTTCCGAGCTTGATTTCTTGAGATCCGTAACTCCAACAAAAAATCTACAGCAATTAAAGTATTCGTATCTTCCTCCTTTTCACGTTGACATCACTTTTGTTCGAGAGAAGTCGAAAGAAAAGCCGTTGTTCCCCTTGCATGTCTCGGCTGAATTGTGGAATTGAAGGTACTAGCCGATTTTTGACGTTTTCGTCTTCAATTTTTCACTCAAGAGTTTTCTCTGGAGCTTCGATTATTGTGATTTTGTATGGAGGAAATGTTTGGTAATTTTTTACCGATTAAATGTTAATGTGATAAGTGATTGTTGCTTTGATTTATTATTGGTTGAGTATGATTGAGTTTATGTTGAAATTTTGTTGAATTATTGTTGTTGCTCGTGAATTATGGTTCGTTCATGAGGAACAGCCCAACTGTGGTTATTTTGTTGATTTTAGGGCTGTTGTAAATGAGAATTATTGATAAAAATTAATGAGGATTGATGGACGAGAGATTAACTGAAAAACGGTGAAAAATCGATAATCGTAAAGCTCGAAAACGAATTAAAAATCACATATATTTTCAAACAGATTTTAATAAAGGATTTGAGTTTTAAGAGATGTGTTTTTCACCAGCATAACATTATTGTTATTTTTGAAATAAATTATATTTTGATAAAAGTTGAGATTGACTTTGTAAATATATAAGTTTCGGGGTATTTTGAGTAAAAAGTAAGAGTTCAGAGAGGAACGGATATTTTATAAAAATTATGAGTTACTTTTATAAATATTAAAATATGTGAGATTTAATTAATATTTTTATAAAAAATTTTGGGATAAAAATAAATACTTACAAGCTTGGGGGTTTAAAGTATAATTTCTAAAAGTATAAGAACAAAGTTCTAATAAAGCTAGTTTTGTATAACAAAAATAGAAATATTCATATTATTATTTCTTAATTATTATTGTAATTATAAATAATTAATTAGTATATTTTTTTGAATCTGTTATTTTATTTTTGTTAATTTTTATTTAATAAGAAAGAAAAGTAAACTAATAAGACTTTCTAAAAGGATTAGAAACACAGAGTATTATTAAAGAGTTTTATAATTCTCTTTTCATAAGACATTTAGAGTAAGGCGACAGAATAGTGTGAACTTGATTCGATATTTTGAGATTTATAATGAAAAAGATTATGTGAGAATCTGCCGTAGAAGGGAAGTTAGATAGATGGTGGTGCGAACATCGAGATTTACTTTCCAGGAAACCTTTGGCCTAGGCCCACAGCCTATGACGATAGGGGGTATTCACAGAGGTTTTGTTATACATACTTTCGGTCTAGGGCCGCAGCCTGTGACAACACAGGGTGTTCACAGAGGTATGTCAGGCATATGTTGGCAAGGGAAAGCTACCCTTTATTAACAAGGGGTGTGTACAGGGAGTATGCCAACTAGAAAGTCATATTTGGATATAATTACCAGATATTGTTGGAAGCGGGTTTGTAACCGACAAATGAGCTTACTACCTGTAATAGGGATAGACATGCATCATAATTTTTTGCGCATATTTCCTGTGAATTTTGTTTTTTGTGATTGTATATGTACTGTGCTTGATTCTCTTTATTTTCTTTAGTTATTATGCTAGTTGCGAGTTTTGGTTGTTGCTGTTAACTAGGTATAGTATTAACACGGACTTAACTAACTACCCCGATGATGAATCCATATTTTACGATAATTTTTTGTTAGAATTGAGAGGATTTTATCATATAAACATACACTTATACCATTAAATAGCATGCTTTTGAGCTTTCCTCCTAAATTGTGCTTGATTATGAAAACATGCTCTTTTGTGCCTAATTTAACCTATTTTATTCCATTTGCTTTTCATTCGATACCTTGATGTTGTTTGTGAGTGATTTCATATGTATAAGGTACGAATGGCTTGGTGAGAATGGAAGAGGAGCATGCAAGGAGGAGGAAGCATGAAGAAACAAAGGAGAAGAGCAAAGCGATGTGTGCATGCGCACAACATCTTATACATATGCGCAGGCAGCAAAGCAAAGCAAAGTGTGCAAGCACACAGCATATGGTGCATTGCACGATCATCCAAAGTATCGCGAAGTGTGCGTACGCACAACCTGAGATTTCGGCCAAGTGTGCGTGTGCACACGTCTGTGCGTACTGGTGCACGAAATTGTGATGTCCAGGCTCAAACTATTCCTGGCACGTGAGCAACTTGGTACGCGTAATCGCGATCACACATTCATAATATGTCACAACTTCGATATCAGTCATTCAATCATTGAATCCTACTTGGAATACCATAGACAAGGTTTAGACTTTCCAGATTCTCTTGAATGCCGCCATCATTCTAGCTTACGCCACGAAGATTCCAATTAAGAGATCTAAGAGATATTCATTCTAGCTTGTTGCATGTAGAACGGAAGTGTTTGTCAGGCACGTGTTCATAGGGGAGAATGGTGATGAGCGTCACACATAATCATCACCTTCATCACGTTCTTGGGTGCGAATGGATATCTTAGAAGCGAAATAAGATGAATTGAATAGAAAACAGTAGTACTTTGCATTAATCTTTGAGGAACAGCAGAGCTCCACACATTAATCTACGGAGTGTAGAAACTCTACCGTTGAAAATACATAAGTGAAGGTCCAGGCATGGCCGAGATGGCCAGCCCCTTAAAACGTGATCAGTAGTCTCCTAAGATAAACAATGGATTAAAACTGAGACCAAAGATACCTAATACAATAGTAAGAGGTCCTATTTATAATAATCTAGCTACTAGGGTTTACAGAAGTAAGTAATTGATGCATAAATCCACTTCCAGGGCCCACTAGGTGTGTCCTTGGGCTGGGCTTTGAGTGTTGCACGTGCAGAGGCCATTTGTGGAGTTGAACGCCAGTTTCTGTGCCAGTTTGGGCGTTCAACTCTGGTTTTGGATCCTTTTCTGGCGCTGGACGCCAGATTTGGGCAGAAGGCTGGCGTTGAACGCCAGTTTACGTCATCTATTCTTGGCCAAAGTATAAACTATTATATATTTCTGGAAAGCCCTGGATGTCTACTTTCCAACGCAATTTGAAGCGCGCCATTTTGAGCTTTGTAGCTCCAGAAAATCCACTTTGAGTACATGGAGGTCAGAATCCAACAGCATCAGCAGTCCTTCTTCAACCTCTGAATCTGATTTCTGCCCAAGTCCCTCAATTTCAGCCAGAAAATACCTGAAATCACAGAAAAACACACAAAATCATAGTAAAGTCCAGAAATGTGAATTTAACATAAAAACTAACGAAAACATCCCTAAAAGTAACTAGATCCTACTAAAAACATACTAAAAACAATGCCAAAAAGCTAAAGTTGACCCTTCTAGTGTAGGGGCGTTCATCTCCTTGCATCACGGGCAAGTTAAACGCCAACCTCACATTCTCCGGACTAAAATCTAAGTATTTCCCCCGAACCATTGTAACATAGTTCTTTGGATCCGGGTTCTTACTTTGATCATGGTTTTTAGTGATCCATGCATTGGCATAGAACTCTTGAACCATTAGGATGCCGACTTGTTGGATGGGATTTGTTAGAACTTCCCAACCTCTTCTTTGAATTTCATGTCGGATCTCTGGATACTCATTTCTTTTGAGTTTAAAAGGGACCTCAGGGATCACCTTCTTCTTGGCCACAACATCATAGAAGTGGTCTTGATGGGCTTTGGAGATGAACCTTTCCATCTCCCATGACTCAGATGTGGAAGCTTTTGTCTTCCCTTTCCCTTTTCTAGAGGATTCTCCGGTCTTAGGTGCCATCAATGGTAATGGAAAAACAAAAAAGCTATGCTCTTACCACACCAAACTTAGAATATTGCTCGCCCTCGAGCAATAAACAAAAGAATAGAAGAAGAAGAAGAAGAAATATGGAGAGGGAGAGGGAGATGTGGTTTCGGCCAAGAAGAGTGTAGAGGGGTGTGTTGTGTGAATTTGATGAAGAATGGAGGGCTTTATATAGGGAAGAGAGGGGGGTTAAGGTTCGGCCATATGGGTGGGTTTGGGTGGGAAATTGGTTTTGAAATTTGAAGGTAGGTGGAGTTTATGAGGTAGGTTTATGGGGAAGATTGGATGGATGTGAGTGGTGAAGAGGTGATGGGGAAGAGAGTTTAAGGTGATTGGTGAAGGGTTTTTGGGGAACAGTGTTTATGGGGTTGTGTGAAAGAGAGTGGTGAGAAGAAGTGAGTGGAGGTAGGTGGGGATCCTGTGGGGTCCACAGATCCTGAGTGGATCCTGTGGGGTCCACAGATCCTGAGGTGTTCAAGGATTTACATCCCTGCACCCATTAGGCATGTAAAAATGCCTTTGTACCCAACTCTGGGCGTTCAGCGCCAGGTTGGTGGCCATTTTGGGCGTTCAACGCCCATTTGTGTGCCATTTCTGGCGTTGAACGCCAGAACCTTGCCTGTTCTGGCGTTTAGCGCCCAGAAGCTGCCCATTTTGGGCGTTCAGCGCCAGCACCATGCTCTGTTCTGGCGCTGAACGCCAGACAAATGCTCCTCCAGGGTGTGATTTTTCTTCTGCTGTTTTTGATTCCGTTTTTAATTTTTATATTTATTTTGTGACTCCACATGATCATGAACCTATAAAGACATATAACTAAGAAGAATATAGTTAGATAAATACTATTACAGAGAGGGGCATGAGGTTTATTCCTGAACCAAGGTCACACAGAGCCTTAAAGATCATGGTGCCTATGGTACAGGGTATTATGAATTTTCCAGGATCCTGTCTCTTTTGAGGCAATGTCAGTTGATCCAGATCACTTAATTCGTTGATGAACAAGGGAGGTTCAATTTCCCAAGTATCAATGCCAAATAATTTGGCATTCAGCTTCATGATTGCACCAAGAAACNNNTAAAAAATATTTTTGAAATTTTCGAAAATAACTAAGAATTTTGAAAAAGATTTTGAAAAAGATTTTGAAAAAGATAAGATTTTCAAATTGAAAATTTGATTTGACTCATAAGAAACAACTAGATTTTAAAAATTTTTGAAAAAGTCAACTCAAATTTTCGAAATTGATGAGAGAAAAAGGGAAAGATATTTTTTTGATTTTTGAAATTTTTATGAAAAACATGAAAATTATGCAATGCATGAAATTTTTAGATCAAAACAATGAATGCATGCAAGAATGCTATGAATGTCAAGATGAACGCCAAGAACACTATGAATGTCAAGATGAACATCATAGACACAATTTTGAAAAATTTTTAATGCAAAGAAATCATGCAGGACACCAAACTTAGAATTCTTTAATGCTTAGACACTAAGAATTCAAGAATGCATATGAAAAACAAGAAAAGACACAAAACA
>NC_029787.2:47318066-47345093 GCF_000816755.2 Arachis ipaensis | reverse complement strand
CGGATTCTCTTGAATGCCACCATCATTCTAGCTTACGCCACGAAGATTCCAATTAAAAGATCTAAGGGATATTCATTCTAGCTTGTTGCATGTAGAACGGAAGTGTTTGTCAGGCACGTGTTCATAGGGGAGAATGGTGATGAGCGTCACACATAATCATCACCTTTATCACGTTCTTGGGTGCGAATGGATATCTTAGAAGCGAAATAAGATGAATTGAATAGAAAACAGTAGTACTTTGCATTCATCTTTGAGGAACAGCAGAGCTCCACACCTTAATCTACGGAGTGTAGAAACTCTACCGTTGAAAATACATAAGTGAAGGTCCAGGCATGGCCGAGATGGCCAGCCCCCTAAAACGTGATCAGTAGTCTCCTAAGATGAACAATGGATTAAAACTGAGACCAAAGATACCTAATACAAAAGTAAGAGGTCCTATTTATAATAATCTAACTACTAGGGTTTACAGAAGTAAGTAATTGATGCATAAATCCACTTCCGGGGCCCACTAGGTGTGTGCTTGGGCTGGGCTTTGAGTGTTTCACGTGCAGAGGCCATTTGTGGAGTTGAACGCCAGTTTCTGTGCCAGTTTGGGTGTTCAACTCTGGTTTTGGATCCTTTTCTGGCGCTGGACGCCAGATTTGGGCAGAAGGCTGGCGTTGAACGCTAGTTTACGTCATCTATTCTTAGCCAAAGTATGGACTATTATATATTGCTGGAAAGCCCTGGATGTCTACCTTCCAACGCAATTGGAAGCGCGCCATTTCGAGTTCTGTAGCTCCAGAAAATCCACTTTGAGTACATGGAGGTCAGAATCCAACAGCATCAGCAGTCCTTCTTGAACCTCTGAATCTGATTTCTGCCCAAGTCCCTCAATTTCAGCCAGAAAATATCTGAAATCACAGAAAAACACACAAACTCATAGTAAAGTCCAGAAATGTGAATTTAACATAAAAACTAATGAAAATATCCCTAAAAGTAACTAGATCCTACTAAAAACATACTAAAAACAATGCCAAAAAGCGTATAAATTATCCGCTCATCACGTACGCACAGGTACCCGCACATGCCTTCATTAAAAATACACGTGAGTCGCATTTTGAGGGGCTTGGAGGCCCAATTCTGATGGAAAAAGCTCATAATGGAAGCGGCAAACATAGTAGAAGCGTAGCATATCATTAGGGTAGTTTTTAGTAGTAGTAGTAGGAGGAGGCTTTTAGTTTAGTTTTCTCTAAGTTTTCTCTCAACACCATTAGGGTTTATATTAGGGTTTTACAATTCAAGTGCCATTTTCATTTTTGTTATTGGATTTTTGTTGCCTCCATTGTAAGTATCTCTTAATTACTACTCTTTATAGTTACAATTTTGATACACTTTCTTGTAGTTAAAGTCATACTGTTAATATATATACTTTTTTGCAATTTTAATCTCTTGTTGATGATTTTGATGATTGATGATTATTACATGCTTGGTTGAGTTGCTATTGTTGCTTTTGATCATTTGTTGCTCATAATTTCAAGCATTTTCTCAATTTTGTCATGAATTGCATTTATGCCCACTATGTGTTTGTGGAAATGTCAATTTTAATTTTGGGTTAATTTTTCACCTCTTGGCTTGGGAAAAATGAGCATATGGGTTCCTAGAGTTGGAATGTCCAACATTTAGTGATAATTCTTGGATTGTTAATTGTTCTTGTTTCCACTAACACTAACTTATTGCTAAGGCAATTAGCAAGTGAGTTAGGATTTGTGGATTAAGAACAACTATGCTCACTTGACCTACTCTCTGATGTAAGGGTTAATTAAGTGAGATTAATCCATTATAATTGTCATAGTTGTGGTTGCAACAAGGAAAGGATTTCTAGCTCATCCCAAGCCAAGATTCCACTTATGCTTTGAATCACACACACATACATACATCATTCACTTTTATATCTTACTTGTTCATATTACATTGCTAGTTCTTTAATTCTTTTATTAGTTTATTACTTGCAATTTTGAGTGTTCTTTTATTCCTTTAATTATTTATCTCTTCATTGAAAATCTCGTTTTCCTTCACAACCGAAACTGCGCACTCATTGGCACTAGTCCTTGAGAGACGACCTGAGAAATAAAACTCCCAGTTTATATTTGCATTGAATTGTAACAATTTGTCCTTCCAAACTTTGAAGGTGGGAGTTGGTTGCCAGTTTGGTCTATACTTGCAACGGAAGTTATTTTGAGTGGAAAAATCCAAACCTATGCAATTCTCACATCTATCAAGTTTTTGGCGCTGTTGCCGGGGACACTAAGTGCAATGAGTGCTATTGTTTTTGTTGTTGTAAATATGTGAATAGTGTGAATACTTGCTTTTTGTTTGTTACTTGACACTAATTGATAGATGACACCTCTATCTAAATAGTTTTAGTAGTTATTGACTATTAGGTTATTTTTATTTATTTTCTTATTCTTGTTTTGCTTTTGGTAATTGCATGCTTTCATTGATTCCTCAGTTGAATGACACGGTCGCTTCCAGACCCGAGCTTGGCCCCTTTTGACCCTGAAATAGAAAGGACTTTAACACATCTTAGGCAAGCTTGGTTCCGGTTAGCATTTATTCATAGTGAATCGGACTCTCTTGAAGAGCAAACCAATTCACCATCACCTTCTAACCGTGATTCTCATTCTTCACTTAACGAGGGAACCTTGTATTCTTCTATTGGAAGTGCTGAAATTTCTTTGAGTAAATTAGGTGACAACAATATGATAGAGCCACCTCGGAGAATTACTTTAAAGGAGGCCGGAACTCCGGACATCACCTTGCAACCGGTACAAGTTCGGTACCCAGATCTAGATGCCAACTTTGAGCTCAAGACGAGTACGATCAACTTGCTTCCGAAATATAATGGATTATCGGGAGAAGACCCTCTCAAGCACTTGAAGGATTTTCAAGATGTGTGCTCCACTAGAAGAAGACATGGCTCGGATGAGATAGCGGTTATGGTTTCCTCTTTTCCTTTCTCCCTAGAGGGAAAGGCGAAAGAATGGTTTTACACCCAACCTGAGGAGGTGATTTCTAATTGGGATTTGTTGCGCAAGGAGTTTCTTGAGAAGTTTTATCCACCTCAAAAGACGGATCGACTAAGGAAGGAAATCTCTTGCATCATGCAAAGAGATGGAGAGACCCTTTATGAATATTGGGAAAGGTTCAAAAAGTTGTTGGAAGCTTGTCCTCACCACCGCATTGATGAATTGGTGCTTATAAGTTACTTTTGCAAAAGGATAATCCCTCAAGACAAGCTCCTTCTTGATGCCTTAAGTGGAGGATCTCTCACTATGAACAAGATCGCTGAAGAAGCTTAGGAAGTCTTTGCGGACTTGGCGGATTCGACTCAATATTTAAGGTCAAGAAATCCCAATCAAAGGCTATAAGTGAAGTCTCACCTTCCAGTGATGCTATCTTGACTAAGACGCTTAGCAAGATGACGATCTTGTTAAGACAAATGACTCAAGGCCAACAAATTCTACAAATGTTGTTATCTCCTCTACCCCAACCTCCTAGAATTGAAGGACCTCATAGATCTTGTAGTATTTGCATTGTGCTTGCAATGGTCATTACACTGATGAGTGCCCTCAAATCCAAGAGGACAACACATTAGCGGTGGCAAATCCTTACCCACAAAGGTCCAGTTACAATCAAGACAATCAAGGATCCTATCACTATTGAGGGAACCAAAGTCAAGGATGGAGGGATAACTCCCATCAAAGGTGGAACCAACCATCTCAAGCTCAACCTTATTCCAACCAACAAGTCTATTATCACCAACCCTCACAAGGCCAATAACCTTATCATCAACCACCACAACCTCACTACCTACCATATCAACCACAAAGCCCACCTCATGCCCAACCCAATCAACAACCACATTCTCAATATCAATCAAGAAATCAACCACCACACAATAGGCCTAACCTCACTCAAAATAATCAACCTCCATCTCCAAGTCAACCTCACATGAATGATGCACTTCAAAGCTTCATGCAAGAGCAAAGAGAGTTTCATAAGAAGCAAGAAATGTACATAAAAACCATTGCCGAAGCTCTATCCCGTTTGACTCTTTCTCCTTCAAACACTCAAAATGCCCATCAAGCTTCCACCTCTAGCGGCCTACCTTCACAACTCCAACCAAACCCAAAGGAAAGCATTAATGCTATCACCCTTAGGAGTGGTACCAAGTTAGATGAAATTGGTCTTGAGCCTACGCATTTGAGCAAGGAGCCCCACAATGAAGAAATGGGAGAAGAAGTGGAGGTGGTGGGAGATGAGGAGGAAAATGTTGCAAGAGGCGAGGAGAAACTAGTAAAGGTTAAGGAGCCCAAAAGGAAGAACCTTCTTGAAGAGCCTACACCAATTCCTTTCCCAACGTTGGCTAAAAAGGCTAAGAAGCATGAAGACATTGACCCCAATATGGTGGAGATTTTCAAGAATATGGAAGTTACGGTTCCTCTTTTTCAAGCCATCCAACAAGTTCCAAAGTACACCATATTCCTCAAGGATGTTTGCACCCATAAGGACAATATTGGTGAGCTAAACAAAAGTCTAGTAAATAACTCTATTTCTTCTCTCATTCCAGAAAAGTGCAATGATCCCGGTCCTTGTTTGGTAACTTGTGTGATTGTTGCAATGGAGTTCATGGATTGCATGTGTGATTTGGGCGCTTGTGTAAGCATTATGCCCCTCCCTATCTATGAGAAGTTGAACTTGTCACCATTGAAGAGGTCCGGAGCAAGATTTTTGTTGGCGGACAAAAGTATTGTGTCAATTGTAGGAATTGCTGAGAATGTATTGGTCAATATCCAAGGGTTGCTATTTCTGGTAGATTTTCATATCTTGGAAACCCCTCCAATTGATTCGGACAAGCCATCCTCTATTCTCCTTGGGAGACCATTTTTGAAAATATCTCGATTCAAGTTGGATGCATTTTTGAGAGCTTTCTCGTTTGAGGCCAATGGGAAAGTGGTGAAATTCACTTTGGATGGATCCAAGAAGCCCACTCTTGAAGTTTATTCTATCTTTGGTTGTGACCTAATTGAAGATCAAGTGGTTGAGCCAAGTAAGGAGCATGAAGAAGAAAATGTTGTCAAGGAGCTTAGGTCATTGGACCACACACAACCCAAGCATGCCAAGTTGTTGGAGATTTTCCTCCTTAGAGAGGTTCCAAATGATCAATGAACTCATACAAGTCCAACTTAGGACTTTAAACCAAAGTGTTAAGTGGGAGACACCCCACCATGGTAACATTGTTCTAACCTTTCTCTATCTTTTTGTTTATAGTTCTTTGACTTAATTGCCTTTTGATATGTTGATTCACTTAGGATTGGTTTAATTTTTGAGTTAGATAGTTTAATTTGCTTTTGGGTCATGAATGTTTGAATGTTTGTATGTTTGAGGTTGAGATTTTTGATTGAGCTAAGGTTGAGTACCTTAGAATTTGAGAAATTTTTTTTGGAAAAACAGGGCTATATGTGTGAGCACACACCTGTGCGTGTGCAGAAAACTTCTATTTTCTGCTTCCTGTGCGTGCGCACCGACCTGTGCGCACACACACTCTCATGCATGCCCTCTGTTTGCAGCGCCAGCACGGCTTGTGCGTGGGCGCTCCCCTGTTTTTCTGTGATCTGGGTGTGCGCATCTGCTTGTGCGTAAGCACATACCACTCTGTTCGCACAACCTGTGCGAGCACACAGGCTTGTGCGTCCGCACACCAGCTTGCATCCCTTTTGTTGGGAGGCTGGCACAGCCTGTGCACATGAACCCCTTCTGTTTTGCTTCTTGTGCGTGCACACGGACCTGTGTGTGCACGCACACATGACCCCTTCCCCAAGTAATAGTAAAAAAAAATCAACCAGCTATGCGAGCGCACAGCCTTATGCGTCTGCACACCTCGATGCAACCTCTCTGTTGGGAGCGTTCGCACGCTATGTGCATCCGCATACCCCTAAGTTTTACTTCTTGTGTGTACGCACGCATCCTTCTTTTTGCAATCCCTGTACGAGCACACAGCCTTGTGTGCCCGCACACTCCTTTACACATGTTCTGCTGGGAGTGCTCGAATGCTGTGTGTGTCCGTATCCCCTCTCTTTTTGCTTCTTGTGCGTACGCACGTACCTGTGTGCCCACGCACAAGCCTCGACCTGGGCGTTAAACAGGGCAAAAACCCCTGTTAAGCCAGGAGCCTCTTCTTCTCTTCTTCTCCATTGCTGCTGCGCCCACCTACCGCCGGCATCCTGCCGCCGTTAGCCACCGCCACCCTTCTTTCTCTCTCTTCTCTCTTTCATCTTCCTTTCTTTCTTCTCTTTCTCTTTTCCTTCTCTTCCGCCGGAGAGTTTCTTCACCTTTGTGGAACTCCGGTGTGTCTCTGGCGACATAACCGTCGTGAGCTCGCAGAGGCTATAACAAGTGCCATTGTTTCACCCTCTCATCTTGCTTTCTTCATCTTTTGATTTTTAGGTTTTTATTTTCTTTTCATGTTAATTTTTGAAATTATTTTTATTTTCTTTTCATGTAAATTAGATTGAGTTATTGCTTTCTTTAGTTATCTTTTAATTGCAAGTGTTGTTATCTGAGTTATTGGGTTGATTTTGATTGAAATTGAGCTTAAATGTCACAAGTTTGCACAATGCACATTAATTGTTGATGAAATGCCTATATGAAACTCTTGTTTGATTGAGATGGCCAGCATATGCTTTCAACATTCTCTTGTTTGGCATATTCTATGATTTGTGCAACTTCAAATATGATTTTTGATGATGATCAACTTGACATTACCAATGCATTTCCTTGTTTCTTGAACTTGAAGCTCCAACCACCCATGTATGACATGACTTTTGATCTTTAGTTAATGGGTGATTTGTTTATGAATGCATTGACCTTGATTGAATTCAATTTGACATTGTTTACCTTGGCAATGGAATTGGAGTAATCACATTACAATTGTTCATATCCCTTGATGTTTTAATCAAACATATTTTACCTTAACTAGAGAACATTGTATATGTGATTATCACCTCTTAAAGATGAATAATGATGTTCCACTTTGCTTAAATGGTTATTGTTGTTGTGCACCCTTTTCAATAATAAACTTTCATGTCCACAACCTCAATAACAATTGCCTCAAAGAATTCAATTATGTCATCTTGTGCTTGTTTAAGTTTGCTTGCATCTTCATCCTTTACACTTGCAACTTAAACACTTGATTGAGAAGCATTAAGCTTTGATTGTTTTAATAGTGCGATTGCCGTTCAACCAGCCGGTGTGTGTGTGTTCTAACCGTATGCACATTTGGAATACACACACGGTTTCATCTCAAATCACACTATTTTGAAAGCTTCCAATTAAGCATTTAAATTTTTCTTCACTTTATTTGTACTTCCTCATTGATCTTATTTTATTGTTGCCATGGGATCTTGAAATCTTTTGTTTTTAATTCTCTTTTTTAGGATGCACAAGAAAGGTAAAGCACCGGTTACATCACCAGTTGTGCAACCAACAACTCGCCCTCCTAATACTTGGTTCATCGATTGCCAAAGTCAGAGACCAAGTGTCTTGGTTAACCGAAGAGCCGACTCTCAATATGAAGCAATCGAGAAAAGAACAATCCATTGGAAGTGGACACTGAAGGTTCCAAGCAAATACAAGGCGATTATCCATGAAAGGATTGCCTCGCTTCATTGAGGATTTCTTGAGCAAGACCCCATTGAGGTAAATGAGTCCATGGTGCGGAAATTCTACGCTAACTATCAAGCTTAGGAAGCAGAGTCGGTATTCCTCTGTGGGAAGATGTTGGACACTTCCAACAAGGCTCTAGAAGCCCTTTTGAAGATTTCCCACATTCCGCCTGCGAAGGATGATTATTCGAGGATCAAAGTGAATGTGTTCAAGGGGAGGATGTCTTTGGCTCCTATTCTTAAGAAAATTGGCTGTCCCGATGCATCCTGGGAATATGGCAAGGGAGAAAAATCTGTTCCCGCTAGTATTGCTTATTCCAATTTGAATGCCAAGGCACGTATTTGGCATCAAATTGTGGCCGACTATATAATTCCTAGTACCCATGCTACCCATGACAGACTTAAAGCTGCTTTGCTATTTTGGGCTATTATGGAAGGCAAGAAAATAACTATTATGCCTTTGATACGCACATCGATTTGGAAACTCATTGAAAAGAAAAAGATCAACATTCCTTTTTCATCGATGGTGATGCGTATAGCTATAGCAGCGGGGGTAAAGAGGCAACCGACAGACGTCATGTTCAAGATACCAAGAGGCAACAAATTCATTCCGCGCGGAGATTCGGATGGATCGACAAAGAATACACCCTCCTAGAGGAAAGCACCTACAGCACCATCATCAAATCCACTAACTTCATCAACTCCTCTACCGTTTCTCCGGTCTCTTCCGGACTTCTTCCAAGACATATTGCATGATATCCATGACATGGAGCGACTTGAGCATGAGCATTTCGAGTGGGTAGCGGTAAGACTACAAGGAAGAGACCCCGGCCCAACTCCCAAAGCTTCATCAGAGTCGGTTGGGGAGGAGGATGATGGAAGTCACCAACCCATGTTAGTGACCACCAGCTGAAGGTGGAGCCCCCAAATTATCGTTCTCCTGGATTATGAGCATGCACGGAGGACCGTGCATTAATTAAGTGTGGGGGAGGTTCGGCAACTTTGAGGGGATAAAATTCTTTTCTTAGACACTTTGTAATACCTTTTAGTTCTTTTTCTTCAATTTTTTGCAATTTTGTTCTTATTGCACTTTGTTTGGTTTGTCTGTTTATATCTCTTTAGTGCTTATAGTTATATGGTAGTAAATATTTGCATGTTGCATGATAGAGTAAATAAATTTGGTAAAACAACAAGAAATTTTCATGAAATCTTTCTTAGGGTGTGCCATTGATTGAATTGAATGATCGAATTAAAAATTTGTTTTTTAACTTGCTTGAACATCATTTTTCGTAGAACATAGAAAAAGAGCTAGAACAACATACCTTGTGAGATTTGAGCTCTAATAGATGGTTGCACATTTTCAACCATAAAGTATGTTCTTGTGTGATTATACTCCTTTTTTTATTGTGATCTTAGATTTGCATAAATCTTTATATTCTGTATTTAGTGTTTGAATGCATTTAGTATGATTGAGGCTATTTTTGATACTGAACTCACTAACGCATATGGCCAACCCTTACATTCACCTTTGTGACCCCTTTTTTGAGCCTTTAAATCCCCTTTTGTTCTGATTCTAAGCACATTATTCTCCCTAAAGCGAAAAATCATTAATGTCCTTAGATTACTTATTTGATTAGCTTGGGTGGGGTAGTGTGTGTTACTCAAAGTATGGGAAAAATTGTTGGAAAACATTGGTGATGAAGTTACATGGGGTATACATTGTGAAAATTTGGAAAATGGAGAAATACTCATGCATTCATTGTTCAAGACATTTGCATCTCTTATTGTTGACAAAAACAGGAAAATTTTTATTTTGTAATTCGAAAAAAATCAAAATCAAATCAAATTTTGTGCATAGTAGCAGATGAAATAAGAAGCTAAATAAAAGGATGCATATGTTTGTGTTTTGGAAAGAAAATGCATGAGTGGATGTGAGATAGGAGATAAATGGGTAGTTAGGTTATTTTGTTATGTGTGGTATAGGATGGTATAGGATTAGGTGGACACTTGAGCTAATCAGTTCCCGCTAGTATTGCTTATTCCAATTTGAATGCCAAGGCACGTATTTGGCATCAAATTGTGGCCGACTATATAATTCCTAGTACCCATGCTACCCATGACAGACTTAAAGCTGCTTTGCTATTTTGGGCTATTATGGAAGGCAAGAAAATAACTATTATGCCTTTGATACGCACATCGATTTGGAAACTCATTGAAAAGAAAAAGATCAACATTCCTTTTTCATCGATGGTGATGCGTATAGCTATAGCAGCGGGGGTAAAGAGGCAACCGACAGACGTCATGTTCAAGATACCAAGAGGCAACAAATTCATTCCGCGCGGAGATTCGGATGGATCGACAAAGAATACACCCTCCTAGAGGAAAGCACCTACAGCACCATCATCAAATCCACTAACTTCATCAACTCCTCTACCGTTTCTCCGGTCTCTTCCGGACTTCTTCCAAGACATATTGCATGATATCCATGACATGGAGCGACTTGAGCATGAGCATTTCGAGTGGGTAGCGGTAAGACTACAAGGAAGAGACCCCGGCCCAACTCCCAAAGCTTCATCAGAGTCGGTTGGGGAGGAGGATGATGGAAGTCACCAACCCATGTTAGTGACCACCAGCTGAAGGTGGAGCCCCCAAATTATCGTTCTCCTGGATTATGAGCATGCACGGAGGACCGTGCATTAATTAAGTGTGGGGGAGGTTCGGCAACTTTGAGGGGATAAAATTCTTTTCTTAGACACTTTGTAATACCTTTTAGTTCTTTTTCTTCAATTTTTTGCAATTTTGTTCTTATTGCACTTTGTTTGGTTTGTCTGTTTATATCTCTTTAGTGCTTATAGTTATATGGTAGTAAATATTTGCATGTTGCATGATAGAGTAAATAAATTTGGTAAAACAACAAGAAATTTTCATGAAATCTTTCTTAGGGTGTGCCATTGATTGAATTGAATGATCGAATTAAAAATTTGTTTTTTAACTTGCTTGAACATCATTTTTCGTAGAACATAGAAAAAGAGCTAGAACAACATACCTTGTGAGATTTGAGCTCTAATAGATGGTTGCACATTTTCAACCATAAAGTATGTTCTTGTGTGATTATACTCCTTTTTTTATTGTGATCTTAGATTTGCATAAATCTTTATATTCTGTATTTAGTGTTTGAATGCATTTAGTATGATTGAGGCTATTTTTGATACTGAACTCACTAACGCATATGGCCAACCCTTACATTCACCTTTGTGACCCCTTTTTTGAGCCTTTAAATCCCCTTTTGTTCTGATTCTAAGCACATTATTCTCCCTAAAGCGAAAAATCATTAATGTCCTTAGATTACTTATTTGATTAGCTTGGGTGGGGTAGTGTGTGTTACTCAAAGTATGGGAAAAATTGTTGGAAAACATTGGTGATGAAGTTACATGGGGTATACATTGTGAAAATTTGGAAAATGGAGAAATACTCATGCATTCATTGTTCAAGACATTTGCATCTCTTATTGTTGACAAAAACAGGAAAATTTTTATTTTGTAATTCGAAAAAAATCAAAATCAAATCAAATTTTGTGCATAGTAGCAGATGAAATAAGAAGCTAAATAAAAGGATGCATATGTTTGTGTTTTGGAAAGAAAATGCATGAGTGGATGTGAGATAGGAGATAAATGGGTAGTTAGGTTATTTTGTTATGTGTGGTATAGGATGGTATAGGATTAGGTGGACACTTGAGCTAATCAAAGATCTAATTCACTAAATCCACTTAACCATATTAATCTTACCTTAATCCTAGCCCAATCACAACCCTCCAAAGACCTCATGATATTTGTTTTCATGCATCAAATATTAGTTGATTGTTAGATGACTTGCTTATCTTTGAAAAACATGATTAAAGAAGAATTGAGTGATTAAACCCTAAACACTGAGCGAATAGAGTGAATACACATCCGGTGAGGGGTTTGATCGCTCAATTATATGTTCTTGTTCTTGTATTGTACCTTCTTGCAAGTTGTTTGTTAGTTTTGAAAATCTCAATTCAATTCTTTGGACATTGATCATAGTGCATTAACTCTTTGACTTGGCCCTAAGGCTTTCTTGGGATTGATTGAAATTTCATGGTTTGTTTCTAGCAACTTTCAGTAGATTAGATTTTAGTAGGTAATATCAAGGTTCGTTGCATGCATATAGGTAGTACATTAAATAAATTGTTTGCCCTTTCATTCATCTCCTTTGGTTGTGAATAGCATGAGGACATGCTAGTGTTTAAGTGTCAGAGAATTGATGAATCCATATTTTATGATAATTTTTTGTTAGAATTGAGATGATTTCATCATATAAACCTACATTTATTCCATTAAATAGCATGCTTTTGAGCTCTCCTCGTAAATTGTGCTTGATTATGAAAATATGCTCTTTTGTGCTTAATTTAACCTATTTTATTCTATTTTCCTTCCATTCAATATCTTGATCTTGTTTGTGAGTGATTTTAGATGTATAATGTAGGAATGGCTTAGTGAGAATGGAAGAAGAGCATGCAAGGATGAGGAAGCATGAAGAAACAAAGGAGAAGAGCAAAGCGATGTGTGCATGTGCACAACATCTTATGAATACGCACAGGCAGCAAAGCAAAGCAAAGTGTGCGAGCGCACATCATCTGGCGCATCACACGATCATCTAAAGTATCACACCGGTTTGAACAATTTTGCAATTCTTACCCCTATTTTTCCCCATTCAGATGGAGATGGGAGTGATCTTCTTCGAGCATGACCACCCATATATATATATATGAGGACCCGGTACATCATAATTTCTACGTAGTAGCCGCGGAGCCTTGTGTACGCATATACGTGGTACGTGACCATTTGTTTTAGCACCCGTTTAGTGATAAACCCCGATTTCGTGATTTATCTTGTGCTTATTTTGGGGGATTTTACCACCTTTTTCCACATTTATTCAATGAAATAGCATGGTTTTGTAATTCTCCCTTGAATTGTGCTCAAGTGTAAAAACATGCTTTTTAGGCCCTTAAATTGGTGATTTTAATTCACTTAAATTCCATTCGATGCCTTGATGTGTTTGTTGAGTGATTTCAGGTTTATAAGGCAAGTATTGGATGGAAGGAATGAGGAGAAAAGTATGCAAAGAAGAGAATGCATGAAGAAACAAAGATTGGGAATGCACCAATGGACGCGCACGCGTACAAGGCGCGCACGCGCAAAAGTGGTTTCGCATAAGCATGCGCACGCGTACATGACACGTCCGCGCGGATGAAGAATTTGCCAATCGACCCGCACGCGCACATGGCGCGTACGCGCCGATATCAGCACGTGACCCACTTAAAGGCAAAACGCTAGAGGTGATTTCTGAGCTGCCCAGGCCCAAATCCAACTTGTTTCTGAGTGTATTTCATGCAAAATTGAAGTTCAAGCAAAGGGGGAGTAATTAGTTGTAGGATTAGCATCATATAGTGTAGCTTCTAGAGAGAGAAGCTCCCTCTTCTCTCTAGAATTAGGGTAGATTAGGTCAATTTCATCTTAGATCTAGTTCCAATTTCATGATTTCATCTTGTTTTCTTTATGAATTCTTGCTTCTACTCTTTCACTTTCATGGTTTGTCGTGTTAATTTTCCTTTTATGCTCTCTTTTATGTTCATGCACTCATGATGGATTTGGTTACTTTTAATGAAATTTAATGTTTGATGTTCCTTTTATTGATGAATTGAGCGGTGAATTTACTTTCCTTGCAATTTGTAGTTGGTAGATTTTACTATTTCTTGTCATGTATTATGCTTTCCTTTTATGCCTTCCAAGTGTTTGACAAAATGCTTGGAAGGATGTTAGAGTAGACTTTGAGCATTCTTGGCTTGGAAAGAGTAATTAGGCAATCTTGAGTCATGAATACCCAACTAATGTTAGTAATCTAGAGTTGTTAGTTAATATGATTTCCATAGACTCTAATCTTTTGCTAATTCTATTAGTGAGTTGATTAGGACTTTTGGATTGAGATTAGCTAGTCTTGTTTGACTTTCTCTCATGGAAGATAACTTATACCTTCTTCCAATATTGGGGATGACGAAATGAGATAAATTATTGTTCATTATTGTGATATGATTAATTAATCTTGTTTGACTTTCCCCCTATGTGTTGGAGTTGACTAAATAAGATGAAGTAATCATTGTATGACTAGGATAGAAAGCCTATGATCTCAATTCTTGCCATGAATGTCTCTCTTTATTACTTGCTTTCTTTAGTTATTTACTTGATTTACTTTCCTTGTCATTTAATTTCTTGCCCCTCTAATCAACCAAAAACCCCCTTACCCCTTCATAGCCAATAAGCATACACTTCATTGCAATTCCTCGTGAGACGACCCGGAGTCCAAATATTCCGGTTAATTCTTATTTGGGGTTTGTTCCTTATGACAACCAAAATTTTTGCATGTGCGGATTCTTTGTTGGTGTAGAACTATACTTGCAACGAGAATTCATTCATTTTGTGTGAAATTCTACATCGACACGAGAGTTCACACATCAAAAATGGCGCCGTTGCCGGGATTGCAATGGTGCTATGTTATTAGTTATTGTATATATTGTGAATAGCTTGATTTTTGGTTTGCTTGTTGGTTTTTGCTAGTTGTAGGACTTAGTTTTCTTTATTTCTTGTTAGCTTTTGTTTTTATTTTCTCTTATCACCATGAATTCTCATCACTTTGGCTATGAGTATGGTTCAAACTATGTTGTAGGAAATAGAAGCTTCAATGAGGATGTGCATCAAGGATTTGGAGATCAAAGGTGGGAGGAGCCCCAAGCTTATGGACAACCTTCTTGGCAACAACCTCTTCCGGTTTCTTATGGGTACAATTCGAATCTTGATGCATACCAATCTAATGTATGTGATGACCCTCATTATGGTTATCAACCACAATCATCATATGCATATGAACCCCCTCCTCAACATAGCCCTCCACCATACTCACAAGCCTTCTACCACCATTCACCTCCATATGATTCCAACCCACAACCACCATAGCAACCACCATATGAACCATATATAGAGCCACTACCATTCCAACACCAATACTCCCATGAACCACAAAGTCCATACACACCACCTCAAGAATTTCACCAATATGAACCACCTTCCAACTACAATACCCCTCCCTCAAACAATGAACCCTCTCTTCCACTATTACCTCCCGATGAAGCCCTCATGCTAGAATTGAGAGATTTTGAATCTCATATCTTAAGGCAGCACGAGGAGGATGGAAAGAAGTTCAAGGAGATAAGAGCTAAGACGGCCATCATGGTGGAAGCCATTGGCAACATAGTCTCATTCTGCCTATGCCTATGCGATCAAGGCACTCCCATTGTTGAATGTGGAGAAGCAACCAAGGAGCTTAGTGAGGGAGTGAACTTGAAGCTTCAAGGTAGAAGAGAAGAGTTAAAGTAAGAGGTGCAACAAGAGGAGAAGGTAGAGATGATTGAACCAAAGGAAGTAGTAGTTAGAGCCTTAGGATATGTTGAGTACATAGAGGAATCATAAATTGAAGAGCATTCTTCCATGGAGTTTGAAGTTAATGTTGAGGAGGAGAGTGCACAATCTCTAAGACACAATGTGATTGAAGAATTGGAAGAAGTGTTCCAATCAATAGGCCCTCCTATTTATGATGATTTCGAATCAACATATGATCCTTTTGAGCTTGAAGAATCCTTCCCCACTATGCTCGGAATTGATGATGAGGTAGATTTCACTCAACCTCCTATGTATGATTTGAGTGATGGAGAAGAGCTAGAGGACATTGGTGAAGAAGAATGTGAACTTGAGGAAGCTTGGCAAGAGGTAGAGCATGAAGTATCTTGCTAAGTGGTGGAAGCCTTCCAAAAAGGATGGACGGGAGTAGAGCGCGCCTTGTCAAGACCATTGGGAACTCCTCTACCTAGGTTGTCATCTAATCTTTCATTCGAGTGGGTAAAACTTCTAACTCTTAGCTTTATTATCCCACTTGAATTTGGTTTGCTTGAGACGGATGGCCAACTTAGGGCGCTTTGTGGAATTAAGCGTAAGAGGAGGATGTTTAGTGGTTGGCATTGTAAGTCTAGGCTCATTATGGTTGAAGCTTCAAGGAGCAAAGGTTGGACTAGTGCTCAATTGGATGGGTCTAGAAGGATAGTTTGGTGCTTCCATGAGAATTCATCTCTCTTGCCACCCGGAAGAAATCACCATGATCAACTCAAGGACGAGTGTGAAAACAAAGTGTGGGATCCCGGATCACACAAGGAAGATCAACTTTGGGAGCCTATGGTTTGTGAAGAACTCCATCAGAGCTTGGAGTCATTAACCTTGAATGATGAAGCACAATGGAAGTCCAAGCATTGGTGGATGTTCAAGGATGGATTTAAGCACAAGCTACCTTGATGAGGAGCTCCCCATAAGTCCAACTTAAGGACAATAAATAAAAGTGCTAGGTAGGAGACAACCCACAATGGTAACATCCTTTCATTTTTCTCTTTTGTACATATTGGTAAAATATGTTTAATTTCATGTTTTGTTTAATTAGTTGAGTTTAATTGGGAGTCTAGTAGGTTAAATAAGGTTTTATGATGTTTTGGTAGCTGTTTAGAGGTTTGGAATGCTTGGTTTGGTGTAAAAACATAGAAAAATTTTGAAAAATAGAGCACCATCCACGCGCACTCACACTCCACGCGTACGCGTGCATCAAGCAATTTCAACCATCCACACGCACGCATCATGTACGCGTACACATGGATTGAATTTTTCCGCTTTCCATACATTCACCCGAGAGTTGTACCTGGAGTGTGCCAACTTTGTGCCTCAAGTCACGCGCACGCGTACCTTGCGCGTACGCGTCGACTCTCTGCTTTGCCATGCACGCGTCCGCGCACTGCGCGCGTACGCGCCGCTTCCATTTCGTCAATCCACGCTCACGCGCACATGACGCGCACGCGTGGATTGCCCTGTTTCACCCACCTTCTTTTCTTCTCTTCTTCCCATTTCTTTCCTTCTTCTATTCTCTTTCCACCCTTCAATCATCACCTAACACTACCCAACTCCATCCATAACCACTTCTTTTAGTTAGTTAGTTAATTGTTTAATTAGTATATTTTTATTTTGTTTTCTATTTTTCTTTATAAGTGTTGGATTATTAATATTGTTTACTATTTCTTGCTGCTGATTATTGAAGAGATGTTATTTTAACATCATTATTTTTAATTTTATTGTTGGATTTAATTGTTGAGATTATAATTTGTCACTTGGTTTTGAGTTTTCATGTTTAACATTTGTGAGCACCAAGTGAATGTTACATTGCCTTTATGCATCTTAACTCTTTGAATTGCATATTTTGGCCACCATGCATTCATTATCTATCGTTAGGCAATTGTACATTATCATAGCATTTTTTTTAGGTGATGCTTGTTTGTGGTTTACCCTTATTCACATCACTTATTTCATGCATTGAGATTGTAGAATTGTGAAATTGGATCTAAAGCTTACCTAGTGATATATTTTTTATCTTTGTAAAGCTTTGTGAATCATGCTTGCTATGTGATTGATTTCCACTTCTATATCCTTTTTCCTAAGTTCCATAGCATCCATGTATTTCAACTCTATGTCACTTAGGTGTGCAACAACTTCAATATGTGTCATTGTTTGATGTGTGAGCTCTCTATACCATTTTGTTTTCATCAAATTTACTTGCACATCAATCAATGTCTATGCATTATCCAATTTCACAATTGCTTGATTTTTGCTTGAATGCTTTTCTGCTTCTTCACTACTTGATTAGGCTGTTTTAGTCTACAAGTCCTTTAAAGTATCTCAAGCACACTAGAATGAGTGAAGTGCATGTTTTCTTTTGTGTAATTGTGACATAACTCTTTGTACTAGTGTGTGTGTATTCTAAACCGCGTGCAATTTTAGAACCCACACACCTATCTTTCATCAATGTCACACCAATTCACCCACTCAATTCTAGTGATTTACCTCATTCCAACAATTCACACTTCCTTGCTTTTGTATTTTCTCATCTTACAGTGTTTATTTTGTTTTTCATGATTGATGCACCATAAGCAAAAACGGAAGCGGGAGGAGGAACACGCAGCACCGGTTGACTTATCAAATGAAGGTGGCAACTCGGAAAGTCGCCGTACCCCCTTGCTCATTTAGTGCACCGAGGACGGTGCAAACTTTTAAGTGTGGGGAGGTCGTCCGACCACTCGGCGTCTTTGGGTGACAAGTTTCTAATCCCAACACTTTTGCATTTCATTTTAGGATTTTTAGTTACATTTTCTTATTTTGCATATGTATATATTAAGCTTAGTCAAAATCATGATATTTTCCAAGGATTTTATCTATAGGGCACCCCAATTGGTTGAAAATTTTTTTTTAGAACTTGCTTGAATTATACACTTTGTGGATCATGTTTTGAGCAAAGAACACAAGCATGTGAGATTTGAGCCTAATTGTGTGGTTACATCATACATAACCACTTATTTTCATTCTTGTGTGCATTATTCTCTTCCTATGATTGTAATCTTTGATTTGTTTGATTCTTTATGTCCATTATTTTGTGTATACATGCATTTATATAATTGAGGCCATTATTCAAATAGCTCACTTACCCAAATAGCCTACTTTTTATCTCCCATTATTAACCAATCTTGAGCCTATGCTTAACCCATTTGTTCATAATTGTAGTACATTACAAGCTTAAGTGAAAAACAATAAATATCCCTTGTTTGGATCTTTGATTAGCTTAGGCTAGTGAGAGTGTTCATTACTTGATTTTGGGAAGTTGGATACATTGGGTAGAGATAAAAGTGTGTTTATGTTTTTGTCAAAAAATTTTCAAGAATTGGGTACATACTCATATATTCATCATGTGTAAACCATATGCATTGATGACTCTTGTATATATTTTAGTTAAAAAAATTTATATTTTAAATTTATAATACAATAAGAAGGGAACAAAATGTCCCAAAGTTTAAAATTCCATAAATTCAATGCATATGTGTGAGAATTTAAAAAGAATACATGAGTGTGTGAAAAAGTGAAGAATGGATAGCTAGGCTTGTTTAGAATTGTTTAGGTTGTCATAGGTTAGTTGGGAAGTTTAAGTTAATCAAAGATTCGAATTTCAAGCTCACTTGACCATATGCATCCTACCTTGACCCTAGCCCCATTACAACCTATGGGAAAGTCCTCATGATATTTGTATGCATGCATAAAGTAATTGTTGATTGTTAGATGAAAAACAAGTCTTGGAAAGCATGATTAGGGGAGGAATTGAGTGAATCAACCCCATACACTTGAGTGCCTAGAGCGGATACACATCCGGCGAGGGTTTGATCGCTCAATTACATGTTTCCACCCATTATCATCTTTTCTTGCAAGTTTGTGAAATTTCTCAATGATTCAATTCAATTGTGGTTTGCTTTAATTGCTATTGCCTTAGCCCTTATGCTTGCATGTGTATTCTTGGAGAATGATTTATTTTGACTAAGCTATTGCATCATGTAAATAGATTGCATTTAGTTAGTTTGCAATGAATAAATGTTAATACCCCTTACTTCCTTTTTAATTTTAGCATGAGGACATGCTTAGTTTAAGTGTGGGGAGATTTGATAAACCCCGATTTCGTGATTTATCTTGTGCTTATTTTAGGGGATTTTACCACCTTTTCCCACATTTATTCAATGAAATAGCATGGTTTTGTAATTCTCCCTTGAATTGTGCTCAAGTGTAAAAACATGCTTTTTAGGCCCTTAAATTGGTGATTTTAATTCACTTAAATTCCATTCGATGCCTTGATGTGTTTGTTGAGTGATTTCAGGTTTATAAGGCAAGTATTGGATGGAAGAATTGAGGAGAAAAGCATGCAAAGAGGAGAATGCATGAAGAAACAAAGATTGGAAATGCACCAATGGATGCGCACGCGTACAAGGCACGCACGCGCAAAAGTGGTTTCGCATAAGCACGCGCACGCGTACATGACGCGTCCGCGCGGATGAAGAATTTGCCAATCGATGCCCACGCGCATAAGGCGCGTACGCGCCGATATCAACATGTGACCCACTTAAAGGCAAAATGCTGGGGCGATTTCTGAGCTGCCCAGGCCCAGATCCAACTTGTTTCTGAGTGTATTTCATGCAGAATTGAAGTCCAAGCAAAGGGGAGCAATTAGTTGTAGGATTAGCATCATGTAGTGTAGTTTCTAGAGAGAGAAGCTCCCTCTTCTCTCTAGAATTAGGGTAGATTTGGTCGATTTCATCTTAGATCTAGTTCCAATTTCATGATTTCATATTATTTTCTTTATGAATTCTTGCTTCTACTCTTTCACTTTCATGGTTTGTAGTGTTAATTTTCCTTTTATGCTCTCTTTTATGTTCATGCACTCATGATGGATTTGGTTACTTTTAATGAAATTTAATGTTTGATGTTCCTTTTATTGATGAATTGAGCGGTGAATTTACTTTCCTTTGCAATTTGTAGTTGGTAGATTTTACTATTTCTTGTCATTTATTATGCTTTCCTTTTATGCCTTCCAAGTGTTTGACAAAATGCTTGGAAGCATGTTAGAGTAGACTTTGAGCATTCTTGACTTGAAAAGAGTAATTAGGCAATCTTGAGTCATGAATACCCAACTAATGTTAGTAATCTAGAGTTGTTAGTTAATATGATTTTCATTGACTCTAATCTTTTGCTAATTCTATTAGTGAGTTGATTAGGACTTTTGGATTGAGATTAGCTAGTCTTGTTTGACTTTCTCTCATGGAAGATAACTTATACCTTCTTCCAATGTTGGGGATAACGAAATGAGATAAATTTTTGTTCATTATTATGATATGATTAATTAATCTTGTTTGACTTTCCCCCTATGTGTTGGAGTTGACTGAATAAGATGAATTAATCATTGTATGACTAGGATAGAAAGCCTATGATCTCAATTCTTGCCATGAATGTCTCTCTTTATTACTTGCTTTCTTTAGTTATTTACTTGATTTACTTTCCTTGTCATTTAATTTCTTGCCCCTCTTATCAACCAAAAACCCCCTTACCTCTTTATAGCCAATAAGCATACACTTCATTGCAATTTCTCATGAGACGATCTGGAGTCCAAATACTCCGATTAATTCTTATTTGGGATTTGTTCCTTGTGACAACCAAAATTTTTGCATGTGCGGATTCTTTATTGGTGTAGAACTATACTTGGAACGAGAATTCATTTATTTTGTGTGAAATTCTACATCGACACGAGAGTTCACACGTCAATTAGCACTCCTCTTTTTTATCTTGACGCCCCCTATGAGTTTCCTTTATTGTGACTGATGAGCGGATAATTTATACGCTTTTTGGCATTGTTTTTAGTATGTTTTTAGTAGAATCTAGTTACTTTTAGGGATGTTTTCATTAGTTTTTATGTTAAAACCCCCTATGAGTTTCCTCTATGAGTTTGTGTGTTTTTCTGTGATTTCAGGTATTTTCTGGCTGAAATTGAGGGACTTGAGCAAAAATCAGATTCAGAGGTTGAAGAAGGACTACTGATGCTGCTGGATTCTGACCTCCCTGCACTCAAAATAGATTTTCTGGAGCTAAAAAACTCAAAATGGCGCACTTCCAATTGTGTTAGAAAATAGACATCCAGGACTTTCCAGAAATATATAATAGTCCATACTTTGCCCAAGTTTAGTTGACGAAAACTGGCGTTCAACGCCAGCTCTCTACCCAATTCTGGTGTCCAGCGCCAGAAACAAGTTGCAAAGTGGAGTTCAACGCCCAAACTGGCACAAAAGCTGGCGTTCAACTCCAAGAATGACCTCTCCACGTGTAGACTTCGAGCTCAGCCCAAGCAAACTCCAAGTGGGACCCGGAAGTGGATTTATGCATCAATTACTTACTTCTGTAAACCCTAGTAGCTAGTTTATTATAAATAGGACTTTTTACTATTGTATGAGACATCCTGAGTTTTATCTTCGGATCATAGAAGTCTTGGTTACTCCGGTTCCCCTCTGGGGCCGAGACCAATGAACTCCTTTATTACTTATGTATTTTCAACGGTAGAGTTTCTGCACTCCATAGATTAAGGTGTGGAGCTCTGCTGTTCCTCAAAGATTAATGCAAAGTACCACTGTTTTCTATTCAATTCATCATATTTCGCTTCTAAGATATTCATTCGCACTTCAACCTGAATGTGATGAACGTGACAATCATCATCATTCCCTATGAACGCGTGCCTGACAACCACTTCCGTTCTACATTAGATTGAATGAGTATCTCTTAGATCTCTTAATCAGAATCTTCGTGGTATAAGCTAGATTGATGGTGGCATTCATGAGAGTTCGAAAAGTCTAAACCTTGTCCGTGGTATTCCGAGTAGGAATCTGGGATTGAATGACTGTGACGAACTCCAAACTCGCGAGTGCTGGGCGTAGTGACAGACGCAAAAGGATAGTAAATTCTATTCCAGTATGATCGAGAACCTCCAAGATGATTAGCCATACAGTGACAGCGCATCGGACCATTTTCACAGAGAGGAATAGGATGCAACCAATGACAAGGGTGATGCCTCCAGACGATTAGCCGTGCTGTGACAAAGCATTTGGACCATTTTCCCGAGAGGATTGAAAGTAGCCATTGGCACCGGTGACATCCTTACATAAAGCCAGCCAAAGAAAGGAGTAAGACTGATTGGATGAAGACAGCAGGAAAACGGAGATTCAGAGGAACGAATGCATCTCCATACGCTTATCTGAAATTCTCACCAATGATTTACATAAGTATTTCTATCCTTCTTTTATTACTAAATTTCGAAAACTACATAACTATTTTATATCTGCCTGACTGAGATTTACAAGGTGACCATAGCTTGCTTCATACCAACAATCTCTGTGGGATTCGACGCTTACTCACGTAAGGTATTACTTGGACGACCCAGTGCACTTGCTGGTTAGTTATTCGAAGTTGTGAAGATATGTAATAATTCACAACCTGAGTAAAAATTTCGCATACCAAGTTTTTGGCGCCGTTGCTGGGGATTGTTTGAGTTTGGACAACTGACGGTTCATCTTGTTGCTCAGATTAGGTAATTTTCTTTTTGTTTTATTTTCAAAAATTTTTCAAAAACCTTTCAAAAATTTCTCACCTGTTTTCGAAAAAAATAAAAAAAAAAGTTTTCAAAAATATATTTTTCTTCAGAATTTTTAAAGAATGAATTCTAGTGTTTCATGAAGCATGGCTGGCTGTAAAGCCATGTCTAATTCTTCTGGATAGGGCATGTTAGGCGTGTCATGTCTGGATACATACTAAAGCTTGACTGGCTATTAAGCCATGTCTAACCCTCAGATTGGAGCTTTAGTTTAAAGAGCATAAGATTCTTGGAATTCATATTAAAAATTTTGGAATCCTTATTTTTCTTTTTCACAATGATTTTCGAAAAAAAATTTAAAAGATAATACAAAAAAAAATCATAAAATCATAAAAATCAAAAATATTTTTGTGTTCTTGTTTGAGTCTTGAGTCATGTTATAAGTTTGGTGTCAATTGCATATTCATCTTGCATTTTTCGAAAATTCATGCATTCATAGTGTTCTTCATGATCTTCAAGTTGTTCTTGGTAAGTCTTCTTGTTTGATCTTGATATTTTAGTGTTTTATGTCTTTTTCTTGTTTTTCATATGCATTCATGAATTCTTTATGTCTAAGCATTAAAGAATTCTAAGTTTGGTGTCTTGCATGTTTTCTTTGCATTAAAAATTTTTCAAAAATGTGTTCTTGACGTTCATCATGATCTTCATAGTGTTCTTGGTGTTCATCTTGACATTCATAGCATTCTTGCATGCATTCATTGTTTTGATCCATAACTTTCATGCATTGCATCATTTTTCTTGTTTTTCTCTCTCATCATAAAAATTCAAAAATCAAAAAAATATCTTTCCCTTTTTCTCTCTTAAAATTTCGAAAATTAGATTTGACTTTTTCAAAAATTTTAAAAAAAATCTAGTTGTTTTTATGAGTCAAATCAAATTTTCAATTTAAAAATCTCATCTTTTTCAAAATCTTTTTCAAAAATCAAATCTTTTTCATTTTTCTTAGTTATTTTCGAAAATTATAAAAATGTTTTTCAAAAATGTTTTTCTTATCTTTATCACATAATTTTCGAAAATAACATCACCAATTAATGTTTTGATTCAAAAATTTCAAGTTTGTTACTTACTTGTTAAGAAAGATTCAAACTTTAAGTTCTAGAATCATATCTTGTGATTTCTTATGAATCAAGTCATTAATTGTGATTTTTTCAAAAATCAAATCTTTTTCAAAAACTAATTTCAATCATATCTTTTCAAAAATATCTTCTTATCTTATTTTTTTCAAAAATTTGATTTCAAAATATCTTTTCTAACTTCCTAACTTCTTATCTTTTCAAAATTTGTTTCAACTAACTAACTAACTTTTTGTTTGTTTCTTATCTTTTTCAAAACTACCTAACTAACTCTCTCTCTCTAATTTTTGAAAATATCTCCCTCTCTTTTTCAAAACTTCTTTTTAATTGGACCATCCTGGATATATTCTATGATGGTTTATCTGAGCTATCAAAGATGTCATTGGACACTTCTGCAGCACCTAAAGAAAATGCCTGCAGAAGCTCAAGAACTCATTGACATGGTTGCTAATAACCAGTTCATGTACACTTCTGAGAGGAATCCTGTGAGTAATGGGACGCCTATGAAGAAAGGAGTTCTTAAAATTGATACTCTAAATGCCATATTGGCTCAGAACAAAATATTGACTCAACAAGTCAATATGATTTCTCAGAGTCTGAATGGAATGCAAGCTGCATCCAACAGTACTCAAGAGGCACCTTCTGAAGAAGAGACCTATGATCCTGAAAACTCTGCAATAGCAGAGGTGAATTACTTAGGTAAACCTTATGGAAACACCTATAATCCATCATGGAGAAATCATCCAAATCTCTCATGGAAGGATCAACAAAAGCCTCAACAAGGGTTTAATAATGGTGGAAGATACAGGTTTAGCAACAGCAAGCCTTTTCCATCATCCACTCAGCAACAGACAGAGAACTCTGAACAAAATACCTCTAATTTAGCAAACTTAGTCTCTGATCTATCCAAGGCCACTGTAAGTTTCATGAATGAAACAAGGTCCTCCATTAGAAATTTGGAAGCACAAGTAGGCCAGCTGAGTAAAAGGATCACTGAAATCCCTGCTAGTACTCCCCCAAGCAATACAGAAGAAAATCCAAAAGGAGAGTGCAAGGCCATTGACATAACCAAAATGGCCGAACCCAAAGAGGGAGAGGAAGACGTGAATCCCAAGGAGGAAGACCTCCTGGGATGTCCAGTGATCAATAAGGAGCTTCTCTTTGAGGAACCAAAGGAATCTGAGGCTCATCTAGAGACCATAGAGATTCCATTGAACCTCCTTATGCCATTCATGAGCTCTGATGAGTATTCCTCTTCTGAAGAGAATGAGGATGTTACTGAGGAGCAAGCTGCCAAGTTCCTTGGTGCAATCATGAAGCTAACTGCCAAATTATTTGGTATTGAGACTTGGGAAGATGAACCTCCCTTGTTCACCAATGAACTAAGTGATCTGGATCAACTGACATTGCCTCAGAAGAAACAGGATCCTGGAAAGTTCTTAATACCTTGTACCATAGGCACCATGATCTTTAAGGCTCTGTGTGACCTTGGTTCAGGAATAAACCTCATGCCCCTCTCTGTAATAGAGAAACTAGGAATCTATGGGGTGCAAGCTGCTAAAATCTCACTAGAGATGGCAGACAATTCAAGAAAACAGGCTTATGGACAAGTAGAGGACGTGTTAGTGAAGGTTGAAGGCCTTTACATCCCTACTGATTTCATAGTCTTGGATACTGAAAAGGAAGAGGATGAATCCATCATCCTAGGAAGGCCTTTCCTAGCCACAGCAAGAGCTGTGATTGATGTGGACAGAGGAGAATTGATCCTTCAATTAAATAAGGACAACCTTGTGTTTACAACTCAAGGATCTCTCTCTGCATCCATGGAGAGGAAGCAGAAAAAGCTTTTCTCAAAGCAGAGTCAATCAAAGCCCCCACAGTCAAACTCTAAGTTTGGTGTTGGGAGGCCACAACCAAACTCTAAGTTTGGTGTTGGGAGGTCTCAACAAAGCTCTGCACATCTATGAGGCTCCATGAGAGCCCACTGTCCAGCTATTGACATTAAAGAAGCGCTTGTTGAGAGGCAACCCAATGTTTATTTATCTAATTTTATTTTTGTTTTTCATGTTTTCTTAGGTTCATGATCATGTGGAGTCACAAAATAAACGAAAAATTTATAAACAGAATCAAAAACAGCGGAAGAAAAATCACACCCTAGAGGAAGCACCTGTCTGGCGTTCAACGCCAGAACAGAGCATGGTTCTGGCGCTGAACGCCCAAAATGGGCAGCATCTGGGCGCTGAACGCCAGAATTGCACCCTGGAGAAGAGCTGGCGCTGAACGCCTAGAACAAGCATGGTTCTGGCATTCAACGCCAGAAATGGGCAAGAAACGGGCGTTGAACGCCCAAAATGGGCACCAACCTGGCGCTGAACACCCAGAGTTGTGTGCAAGGGCATTTTACATGCCTAATTTGGTGCAAGGTTGTAATTCCTTGAACACCTCAGGATCTGTGGACCCCACAGGATCATCTCAGGATCTATGAATCTCACAGGATCCCCACCCACCTCACCCTCTCTCTCTCCATTCATGGTCATCCCTTCTGTTTTCCATTGTGCTTATCTATGTTTGTGTCTTCATTACATGATCATTAGTAGTTAGTAACTTTGTCTTAAATTTATGAATATCCTATGAATCCATCACCTCTCTTAAATGAAAAATGTTTTAATTCAAAAGAACAAGAAGTACATGAGTTTTGAATTTATCCTCGAACTTAGTTTAATTATATTGATGTGGTGACAATGCTTCTTATTTTCTGAATGTATGCTTGAACAGTGCATATGTCTTTTGAAGTTGTTGTTTAAGAATGTTAAATATGTTGGCTCTTGAAAGAATGATGACAAGGAGACATGTTATTTGATAATTTTAAAAATCATAAAAATGATTCTTGGAGCAAGAAAAAGCAGCAAAGAACAAAGCTTGCAGAAAAAAAAAATATAGGCGAAAAAAAAGAGAAGAAAAAGCAAGCAGAAAAAGCCAAAATCTCTTAAAACCAAGAGGCAAGGGCAAATAAAAAGGATCCCAAGGCTTTGAGCATCAGTGGATAGGAGGGCCTAAAGGAATAAAATCCTGGCCTAAGCGGC
>NC_029787.2:47288201-47318014 GCF_000816755.2 Arachis ipaensis | reverse complement strand
ACGCTTTTTGGCATTGTTTTTAGTATGTTTTTAGTAGAATCAAGTCACTTTTAGGGATGTTTTCATTAGTTTTTATGTTAAATTCACATTTTTGGACTTTACTATGAGTTTGTGTGTTTTTCTGTGATTTCAGATATTTTCTGGCTGAAATTGAGGGACTTGAGCAAAAATCAGATTCAGAGGTTGAAGAAGGACTGCTGATGCTGCTGGATTCTGACCTCCCTGCACTCAAAATGGATTTTCTGGAGCTACAGAATTCAAAATGGTGCACTTCCAATTGCGTTGGAAATTAGACATCCAGGGCTTTCCAGAAATATATAATAGTCCATACTTTTCCCAAGTTTAGACGATGCAAACTGACGTTCAATGCCAGCTCTCTACCCAATTCTGGCGTCCAGCGCCAGAAACAAGTTGCAAAGTGGAGTTCAACGCCCAAACTGGCACAAAAGCTGGCGTTCAACTCCAAGAATGACCTCTCCACGTGTAGACTTCGAGCTCAGCCCAAGCAAACTCCAAGTGGGCCCCGGAAGTGGATTTATGCATCAATTACTTACTTCTGTAAACCCTAGTAGCTAGTTTATTATAAATAGGACTTTTTACTATTGTATGAGACATCCTGAGTTTTATCTTCGGATCATAGAAGTCTTGGTTACTCCGGTTCCCCTTTGGGGCCGAGACCAATGAACTCCTTTATTACTTATGTATTTTCAACGGTAGAGTTTCTGCACTCCATAGAGTAAGGTGTGGAGCTCTGCTGTTCCTCAAAGATTAATGCAAAGTACCACTATTTTCTATTCAATTCATCGTATTTCGCTTCTAAGATATTCATTCACACTTCAACCTGAATGTGATGAACGTGACAATCATCATCATTCCCTATGAACGCGTGCCTGACAACCACTTCCGTTCTACATTAGATTGAATATACGCTTATCTGAAATTCTCACCAATGATTTACATAAGTATTTCTATACTTCTTTTATTACTAAATTTCGAAAACTACATAACTATTTTATATCTGCCTGACTGAGATTTACAAGGTGACCATAGCTTGCTTCATACCAACAATCTCCGTGGGATTCGACCCTTACTCCCGTAAGGTATTACTTGGATGACCCAGTGCACTTGCTGGTTAGTTATGCGAAGTTGTGAAGATATGTAATAATTCACAACCTGAGTAACAATTTCGCATACCAGTGACTTCATCCGGACACCCTACATCATCCCTTTCCTGAGGATCCTGCACACCATCATCCTATATCTCCTGAGGACCACGTTGTTCCTCAGCCTGCCCCAGTTGAACAGCATGCACCTGAGTATCAACGCGAGCCTATTCATGAGTGGTGGAATCTTCCTCTAGCCGATTTTATCACCTTTGTCTGGTGCATAGACCAAAGAGAAGTCTGGACCTTCTAAGGAGACATTAGATCAGATAATTGTGCTTGGACCTTCATTCTTGATGGACGCGAGCAGACCCATGTTCTCAATCCACCCTGCACATTTGGATGTTAGTAGTGACATCATTATCTAAAGGGTTTCAAAGATTATAGAGATTTCTGACGGCAATGATGAGGATCCAGAGGAGGATATGGAGGTGATAGAGATCCTGTCTTCTGAAAATGATGATTGACCACGGACAGTTATGATGGGCAGCATATTTTGGAGCGTCTCCAGCTTAGCATAGACTTTTATGTTTTGTATCTCACTTTTGGTTAGATCCGTCGAGAGATTAGGGATTGTATAGCTTTGCTAGGCTAGTTCGGGTACCAGTTTAGAGGTTTCCTAAATGGACCAGGGTCTGGAGTGTTATATATGTATATGTATAAGTAAACCTAAGCTATATAAGATGGTACATTGAATGGTTTCCTTTTGTATGACTTTTCTGTATATAATGTATATTTTATATATATATCAAAACAAAAGGTGTATATCGCTAAATTCAGCCTATACCAACAACAATATGTAAGTAAATGCATAACAGGCAAAATATACATAATAAGTAATATTTATTTAGGAAGCAAGTTGGTAACACTCGGTTTTCAGTATGATCATGACATGCTGGAAATTGGGTCATTACAATTTGGTATCAGAGCAATTCTTCCTGTTAGATCTTGGGGAAATGGATTGAATCGTGCTTTATTACATTCTCTAAGTTGTGTCTCATGCATTTAGGATATCTTTATGATATGGATTGCATGACTGCCATTGTGTATTCATTTTAGAGACTATTCACACTTTACCTGAAATCTTAAGATTAATCACCTTAATATGGAATGTTGGGTGTGAACAGGATCTTGATGGCTGCACAGGGACAAGGACGTGGTAGGTGAGGTGAGAATTCAGGAGATATTCCGATGAGAGGCGTGGATGCTTTTATAGCTGCGGTAAATACCATGGCTGATGGCGTGTGTGAAACAACAACTGCTATTACCCGAGCAATTGATCGTTTAGAGGAAATGAATGGTGAATGTAATGGTGAGCGCAATGGAGATAACAATGGTTAAGGGAACACCTATGATGCTGGCCATTTTTCTGAAGCTGAATCCACCTATGTTTAAGGGAACACTTATTGTGACTGAAGCCGACAATTGGTTCAGTGGTATCGAGAAGTCGTCGTGAGTGCAACATGGGCCAAAAGGAAAACATGTGGAACTTGCGACATATATGCTAGAAGGAGAAGCTGAGCAATGGTGGCTTCGAGTACAGTGGTTGCTACAGCAGAATACTGGAGAGATTCTGGGATACTTTCAAGGTAGAATTCTACAAGAAGTACTTCCTGGATCAGTTCGTGATGCCAAAGAAATGGAACTGATGCAGTTGAGGCAGGCAAATATGTCGGTGTCAGAGTACACTTGAAAATTTAAAGATCTGTGCCGATTTTCCAAGATTTGTTAGGGAAATCCAAATGACTTTGAGGAATGGAAGTGTTTGGAGTTTGAAGGAGGACTTCGTGACGAGCTAATGCATTCATTAGTTCCATTGAAAAAACAAAATTTCACAGAGCTTATTAACAAGAGTCAATTGATGGAAGATTGCGAGAAGAAGATGGCAGTATCAAGAATGAGTCATCCAAGTTTAGCACCAAGGACATTTAACAATTTCAACTGGTATGCGGTACAAAAAAGGATGAATTTTAAGGCACTTGGAGTACTTGTGCGAGGGAATCAGCAAGTTAAGAACATCCCTATTCACTCTATTGTAGGGAATGACAATAGGTTAAGGTAGAATGCTGGCAAGTGACCTCAGTAGGTCTAAGTGGACATGACATTTAAGCAGTGTGATAAGAATCATCCTGATAGACCTTGTCAATTTGGAGCGATTGTCAGCTATAACTGCAGTGAACCGGGACATATGGTGAGGAATTGTCTAAAGAGGTTTGTTCAATAACCATTTAGAGCCCAACAGCAAAGACGATACTGTGTATTTCAGACTCCCTGATTCAAGGTTAGTGTTGTGTCAAGACTCACTTCTAAACTGTATTGTACGATTTGAGTGCGTCACATTCTTTTATTTCTTTAACTACTGCGCGTGAGTTAGGATTAATTTTCTCAAAACTAAATTTTGATTTGATTGTTCATACACCCACATCCCAAAATGCTTTGACTAGCCTAGTATGCCGACATGTAGAATTTGTCATAAACAGTAAAACATTTGCATATGACCTAGTGTGCTTGCCTTTACATGGTTTAGACATTATCTTAGGGTTGGATTGGTTATCCAAGAACCGTATTTTTTTGGACTATTTTGAGAAGACTGCTATCATTTTATCTAAAAATATACCTACTGAACCAGTGTTATCCTATGCTTTCTATTTAAATTTTGTAATTGCTACCTATAATGGGAGTAAGTGTCAGTAGTATATTCTGTTAACGGCTAGCTCAAACGGAAACGGATAAATTTTGGAATAGATCCGACTGGTGAAGTAATTTTCTGATATTTTATACTAGAGTTTTCTCCTCAGCGAGAGATAGAGTTTGACATTGATCTGATACCTAGAGTTGGACTGATCTCAATAGCACTTTATCGGATGTCACCATTGCCACTGAAGAAGCAGTTAGATGAGCTACTTAGGAAGAAGTTTGTTCGTCCAAGTGTGTCACCGTTGGGAGCTCCAATACTGTTGGAAAAGAAGAAGGATAGAAAAATGAGGTTGTGCATAGATTATTGACAGTTGAATAAGGTCATTATCAAGAATAAGTATCCACTTCCTCGGATAGACGATCTGATGGATCAATTGAAGGGCGCGTCAGTATTTTTGAAGATTGATTTGCGATAAGGTTATCACCAGATTCGGGTAAGAGGGGCAAATATAGCAAAGACTGCATTTAGGATCAGATATTGACATTATGACTATACAGTTATGTCTTTTGGATTGACGAATGCTCTAGCGGTATTTATAATTTTATGAACCATATCTTTTGTCCGTATCTAGATTGGTTTGTGGTAGCCTTTATAGACGACATTCTCATTTATTCTAAAATAGAAGAGGAATATGAAGAGCATCTGAGGAGTGTACTACAGATATTAAGGAAGCGAAAGTTGTATGCAAAGTTATCGAAGTGTGAGTTTTGGGCAACCGAAGTGGCATTTTTAGGACATGTGATTTGACAAGGAAGAATAGCAGTAGATCCTTCAAAGATTGAAGTGGTATTGCAGTGGAAGCAATTTATTAATATTACTGAAGTTTGGAGTTTTCTAGGGTTGGCTAGATACTACCGAAGTTTTATCAAAGGATTTTTGCAGATAGCTTTACGTTCGTCACGACTTACCTGTAAGGAAGTTCCATTTGAGTAGATAGAAAAATGTGAGAATATTTTTGATACTCTAAAAGAAAAGCTGATGAAAGCACCAGTTTTGACGTTGTCGGATCCACAAGAACCTTCCGAAGTGTATTGTGATGCTTCTTTTAAAGGTTTAGGATATATGTTAATGCAACATAGGAATGTGGTAGCTTATGCTTCACGACAGCTAATACCTCACAAGAAGAACTACCCAATGCATGAATTGGAATTAGCTGCAGTGGTTTTTGCAGTCAAGATATGGAGATATTATCTGTATGGAGTACAGTTTGAAGTTTTTTCTGATCACAAGAGTTTGAAATACATCTTTGATTAGAAATACCTCAACATGAGACAGAGGCAGTGGATGGAGTTCCTAAAGAATTATGAGTTTAAGTTGAGTTATCATCCTAGGAAGGCGAACGTAGTTGCGAACGCTGTAAGTCAGAAGAGTTTAAGTATTTCGTGGATGATGATAAAGGAAGAGGAGTTGATTTCGGTTTTTGAGAATCTAAATTTGGGAATGAAGGAGACGTCCGAAGGAGTTGTTATGGCCAATTTGTACCTGGCATCTGATTTCAAGACAGTTATTCAGAAAGCATAAGCTCATGATACAGAAATGTCAGCACTAATAACACGGCTAAAAGTAGGTCAGCTAGAGGAAATATACCAAGATTGAGAGGATTTGTGGAGATACAAAAGCAAAATTTGTGTACCTACTCAAGAAAATTTGCGGCAAAGAATTTTGATAGAAGCCCACCAGAGTAGATTTTATATGCATCCCGGTATAACTATGATGTACCAAGACCTGAAACGTGTGTTTTGGTGGCCAGCGTTGAAGAAGGATGTGGCTAAGTATGTTTTGAAGTGCCTAACCTGTCAGAAGATAAAAGTGGAACATAAAAAACCCTTAGGAACCTTACAACTTTTGGATATACCTCAGTGGAAATGAGAAAATATCACCAGAATTTCGTAACTGGGTTACCAAGAACATCGTCAGGACATGACGCTATTTGGGTAATAATGGACAGATTGACTAAGTCAGCATATTTCCTCCTGATACGAGTTGATTATACCTTGGAAAGACTTGCGTTGGTATATTCAAGGGACATTGCGATTGCATGAAGTACCTTCATCGATTGTTTCCGATTGAGACCCAATATTTATGTCTAGATTTTGGGGAGACTTTTGGAAAGCATTTGGAACAGAGCTACACATCAGTACAGGATATCATCTCCAACACAGATGGATAGTTAGTGCGAACAATCCAAACCTCAAGAAAACCAATTCGGCAACCGCCAATTTAACAAATCAATAACTCAATATATTCAACATTCTCAAATAGTCAATAATTCCACCAGAAAAGCAATTACAATAATCCAGAGCACTCAATTCAATCCATAAGACTCACAAAATCATAAAATAAAATATATTTTTCACATCAATATCTATTTATAACAATTTTACGATATAAAATAAGTTTTAAGAAAAGTGCCCTTACCTTGAATAGTCGAAACCCGAAAGCTATACCGTGTGTCAAAAACCCCTTCTTCTCGACCCGTAATAGCGGCAGCCACAATCACAACTTCATTTCATCTCTGCAGCAACCGCAGCGACTCTAATTGCTACATGCAACCTTGAAAACTCAACCCTATCGCAATAATGCCGCAATTTCCTCAGCAATATATAACTGAAAATAGCGACTAAAAGGGTTCGAACTTACAAATAATCGAGAAATTGGAGCAGCGGCAACTCCGGTGATGATGGAGCAACTTGGTGACGGCATACCAGTCTCTCTTTCTCGCATGCAACAGCTCTAACATCCACCACCGCCACCTCCTCTCCTACGTTCAAACCCAACGGCGACGGCGGCAACTTCTGACAGGTTTGACGGCGATGGCTCGTGAGGACAATAATGAGGCATGAATAGTACAGTAGCGGCGTCAACCTAGCAGTAGCAACTCCCTCTCGCGCCTCCTCTTCCCTACCCTGTCTGACGATGACAACGGCGACGATGACAAGGCGCGGCAACTGGGAGACACTGGCTCCAATGGCGGCATGGGTCCCTTTCCTCCTCCTCTCTTCGATCGCGTTGCTCCCTCTCTCCACGACGGCCATGGGCTCCCCACATACAATGGATTGGCGGCGGATCGGCCCCGGCAAGGCCTCCCCCTCCCTTCCTTCTTCTTCGTTCAGCTCTCTCTTCCCCTTTCTCTCTTTCCTTTCTTTCTTTCTTTCTTATGTTTGTGTGTGTATGACAGTAAGGAGAAGAGATGTGAGGGTTAGGGTTAGGTAAAATTAGGGTTTTGATTTGGGAATTAGGGTTTGGCTAAAGTAAATTAGGGTTTATGTATGAAATTGGAGATTTTTTTATAAAATAAGAATTTTAATAAAAATTGAAGAGTAGAGTAATAATTTTAAGAACCAAATTAAAATACAAAACAATTATCTTTGAAATGCCATTTTTATTATCAATTTGTAAATTTATTTTCAAATAAATACTAATTCAATAGAAATATAGATAATCAAATTAATTTTTCCTTTAAAATCATAAATAATGATCATAATCGAATTTCTAAAAATCTGAGGTCTTACATCGGGCACCTTTATCATACTGAGAACCCCTGGTTCTCATTCCATACATATATTGTTGTTTTTAAATGCAGGATGTGATACACCACGTTGAGCTTGCTGGAGACTCTTGGGACACGAAGATCTACCTTTGGGACTTTATACTTTGTGTTTTGTATATGCGCATGTATATAGATTCTCTGCTTGATATATTATATTTTTGTCCCTCTTAGAGGTTGATTTGGAGAAACAGATTTACTATATAGTCTTTTGGGATTTTGGGGTTCGAATCACGGCCTCTGGACCAAATCAAAACAAAACACCACTATCATCAATCCACCACCAAATACTTACAACAAAAATCAATCATAAGCACAAACAAATAGAAGGCAAACAAATTTAAAGAACAATTACAATAAGTATCACAGTTACCAGTTAAACGGAATTTATCAGATAGGCAAACCAAAACACTTAAGCACACCCATACAAAGCAAACAAATGCAACATGATATATGCCTATCCTACTGGCCATGAGCTGACGTGTTGTTTACTTTGCCAAAACCTGACATATCTGGTAGCTAACCCGAATATTGTTCACTTGAAAATCGATAGGCAGTACACCACCACGATCCCTACCTAGTGAGCGGTACACCACCACGATCTCACCATTGCGAGCGGTACACCACCACGATTCTCACAAGATTTTCAATTGGAAAACACACACTCGTGGGTGGTAAATAACAACGATCCAAACATTGCAACACTGGACAAGCAGTACACCACCACGATCCTTGCCAGGTCAAAACTCACATTCAAAGCCATAATCTTTTAAAATCTTGACCCGGAGCAAGCGGTGACAGAACTCAACCTTTGCCTCTTCCCCGATGTCTTGAATGTTTATCAGAGCAAATGGACCATGCCACTGCCTCTTACCTGGTCACATACATCTCAATCAGATTCAAATTTCATTTTCAAAACTATTCTTAATATCATTCTATTTATTTAAAAATTCAGACTTTAAAATCAATCCTTATCATCCTTCATTATCACACTCAATCTTGTCACACCTCCCATTCCATTCATCAATAATTTCAAACTCATAACATAATTCATTTTTTTCATTAAAAATTTTTAAAACATCATTATTTAATTTATATCAATTCAATAAACTCATTTCCATTCCATTAAATACCTAAAACATAATTCTTCCATCAAACAAACCAAAATAAAAGACTAAAAGATTCTAACAAATCTCTGCCACAGGAGAGCAAAGCACATAAAAGAAAAGAATGTATTAATTAAAGGGATCTCTGCCATAGGAGAGCAAAGAGAAAAGATAGAAAGACATTAAAAGACTGTCTGCCACATGAGAGCAGATGCAACCTGGTTTGGACCTTAGGGCCAAATGTATAGTGGGGACGCCCCTGGTTCTCACTTTATACATATTCTATTATTTTTCAAATACAGATCGAGAGTCACCTAACTGAGCATTCTGAAGACGCTTTGGGAGCGAAGATCTACCTTATGGTTTTTTTTCTATATTATGTATTTAGTTATCTATATGTGTACTTTCTCCACTTTTGTATAAAAACATGTTTTATCCCTCTTAGAGGTTGACTATGGAGAACTAGGCGTTGTATATTGTCTTTTGGTTCAGTGTCATAATGATTGTGGGGATCGTGGTTTTTTACCACCCACGGGTGTGTTTTCGAATTGAAAATCTTGCAAGGATTGCGGTGGTGTACCGCTTGCAATGGTGGGGATCGTGATGGTGTACCGCTTACCAGTTTTCAAGAGGACGATATCTGGGTTAGCTACCGAATGTGTTGGGTTATGCAAAGTAACCAACAGATGAGCTCATGGCCAGTTAGACAGGTATGCATCATATTGCATTTGTTTTCTTTGTTTGGATATGCTTAAGTGTTTTGGTTTGCCTATCTGATGAATTCTGTTTAATTAGTAATTGTGATACTTGCTGTGACACACACAAATTCACAATAATCAACACATGGTTCACTAATTCACTAATTTACAAGGGTTCAAAGGTTCCTTATCTTACCTACTCGAAATTGGGATGAAACCCAAACATTCTGATAGTGAAGGTGTTACATACATACATACATACATGCATATATAACCAAAATCAATCACAATCCTCATGTATATATAAACATATCAGACTTCGTATACAAATAACTTACAAATAATGTAAACATACATATCATTACAACTCATATCCTTCTCTACAAAAATATAATAACAAAGGCGAAGGAAAAACTATAACTAAGATACATACAACATAATCAGATGCGCAGAAGAAAACTTTATAAGCTATCTCGTCTGTCCTGAAAAAGAGAAGTCTGTAAAGGGTGAGAACCTAACCGCACGGTCTCACCAAAAAAGTTTCAGAATTGCCATAAGAAAATACGTATAAAGAAAAGTATGGATTTTAACCACAGCGATTATTGTTCATCTTATGAATCTATTCAAACATCGATATTTAAATAATCTGAAAATCCAACTTTATATCTTCATTTATTAAAAGTTTCAATCTCGATAAATCACATAACATTTCAATACATACCAAAGGATCAATCAATTCAAACTTACCAATCACAACCTCCGGCCTAACACAAATGAAATCAACACTCAAACCACTATAGTCCCAGCCAACCAGTCACAATCACAAGTAATAAAGTTCAAACACAATCAAGAGCAATTACAACAAGTATGGCAATTAGCAGTTTAAGAAAATTATTCACATAGGCAAACCAAATACAATATGCACACCCAAACAATGTCACATAAATGCATATGATGCATACCTGTCCTATTGGCCATGAGCTTACATGTCAGTTAAACTGCCAGAACCCGACATATCCAGTAGCTAATCCGAATATCGTCTCTTAACACGAATGGAATCCTGAACCTTCCAGAAGAAAATCCTCAACCTTCCAATCAGAGAGGGACTGTGATGTAATAATAGAGAATCCTCAACCTAACTCGTTCATACCACATCCATAAATTGAATCAAAGGAAATCTTTAACCTTCTCCATTCAATTCCCCGATGTAACAAGAAAGGGAATCCTCAACCCCACTTGTCCACCGCAATAGGAGAGGGAATCCTCAACCTCAACTTGTCCATCGAAACAAGAGAGAGAATCCTCAATCTCAACTTGCCTATTCCCAAAATCCTTAGATTAATAATTAATTAACTTCTTGAATCTCTAACTAAATAAATAAAACTCTTTTCGTTGTTACTCAAAACTAAATAAGTAAATCATAAACTCATTTTTCAAATAAACTAAAATCATATAACTCATTTTCATTATTTTATTTTTCATTAAAAATCCTCAAAACCTCATATTTAATTTGAATCAATTTAATAAAACTCGTTTCCGTTCAATCAAGTACCCAAAGCATATTTCTTTTCCATAATTAACCAAACAAAAATAAGTTAAATATCCAATTCACTTCTATTACTTTAGTTTCTTCTAAAACTCCTCAGAAAGATAGTCCTTATATAACACCTTTACTACCAGAATGTCACGCTTCTGGCTGCGCCACTCTGATAGCGAGAAATATTATGATGACTTCATATATTTAATAATAAAATAAGAGCTTTTGACTCGAAACTGTATCGCGGTTTTCTTTGAAAAATCGGAAAAATATTTTATCCTGAAAACAAACAAGCATATACATATGTACAAAATTTCTCACATAAGTAGCTTATAATAATAATGTACATACAAAACATACAACTCATATCCCTCTTACAAGATTATAATAATAAAGGTGAGGAAAATCTATAACATATGTATAAAACAGAATCAGTGATGAGTGGATATTTTATACGCTTTTTGACATCACTTTCAAATAGTTTTTAGTAGTTTTTATTTATTTTTTATAGGTTTTAGTGTTAAAATCACATTTTTGGATTATACTATGAGTTTTTGTGTTTTTGGATAATTTCAGGTATTTTCTGGCTGAAATTGAGGAGATGGAGTAGAAGTCTGATTCAGAGACAGAGCAAGCACTGCAGATGCTGTTTGGATCTGACCTGCCTACATTCAGAAGAGCTTTTTTGGAGCTACAGAAGTCTAAATTGAGCGTTCTCAGCGGCTATGGAAATGTGACTTCCAGGGCTTTCCATCAATGTATAATAGTCTATACTTTTTTTCGGATTAAAAGGCCCAAAACTGGCGTCCAACGCCAGCTTCCTGCCCCCTACCAGGCGTCCAGCGCCCAAAGAGCAGAGCCCAGCGTCCAAAGGCCCAAAGAGGACCCCCTAGCTGGCATTCCACGCCCAAGGACCCTCATAGCACGTGGATCTCATTAAAGCTCAGTCCAAACACTCACCAAGTGGGCCTCAGAAGTGGATTTTGGCACTAAATAGACTGCTTTACCCTTACTAGTCATTTGTTTAGTATTTAAAAGGGTTATGTTCATGTAATTCAGATCATCATCATCCATTTTCCCATTATTTTAGTTTTTTACCATTGTTTTTACCTTCAGTATGAGTTTCTAAACCTCTTAAGTTGATGGGAGGAGCCTTGCTGAGTCCTATGAATTAATAAAAGTACTATTTCTTCTTCGATCTGTGTCTGATCTATCTCTAAGATGTATATTCCGATCTTCATTGTGATGAACAGGACGATCTGACAAATTGGCTCTATTCATCACATTAAGATGAACGTGCCTGACAAACACCCGCGTCTACTTGGATTCGTGTGAGTACCTGGAAGAAAAGCACGAGCCAATAGCTATGGATTTACATCTCTCAGAAGATTAATCCACGATTTTGTTGGGGACTTCTCGAGACACCAGTTCAGCCGATCTTTGGGGAGATTAAAGTCTCCGTGGTATAGGCTAGATCCAAGAAGCAGCGTTATCTGATCCGAAAGTTTCTACCTTGTCTGTGGAGTTTTGAGTAGGATCGCCAAGAGAATGGATTGCTATGCGCTTCACCCTCCGTCAGATTGAGTAACCACGGCCAAAGGCCACGGCCGTGTTCAACCTATAGCAGAGGAGATCAAGGACCATTGGCGTGGCTTTGATCACTTACAGCCTGCCATAGAAGAAGATCATTCACAAGCAAAGAAGATGATAGTACCAGAGTTATTTCAGAAAGACAAAGTAACTCCTACTCTCAATTCTATTCCTATCCTTATTTCAACTTAACATCCAAATGTTTGATATTCCTATCCTTACTTCCACTTAATACCCAAAAACCTTCTGATTTCGCCTGACTAAGACCTGCAAGACAACCATAGCTTACTTCCACTTAAATCACTTTTGTGACGGTTTAAAACCCCATAAATTGATTTTTTAATTTAACAAAAATTAGCTATTTTCTGAGATTTTCAAACCTCCACAAATCCTATAATTATTTATTTATTTTAATTTCAAGTTATTCATTAATCTCATCTCATTTACATATTCTCAAATTAAAAATTTATTTTTTAGTATCAAAATTTAAAAACTAAATCTTTTATAACACAATTTCTCAATATAAGACATAACTCTATATATTAAAAAATTCTCAATGTCAATAGTTACAAACATAATTTCATATGGTATTTTTCTACATAACTATATAAAAGAATATAGAAATACTTTGATAATCACATAAGAAAGGCAAAACATTAATTAATAGAAGCTGAACTCAATAGAATTAAATTATTTGAGAAACTAAATTCAAAGTTTCTTCTTCAAATACAAAGTGTTGATAAATGATAATGTTTGATTCAATAAGAGCCTTGTAAAAAGAAATCTATATAAAGAATATAAAATTGTAACTGCTGAGTTGCAACTACAAATGGCTAAATTACTCATCTTACCCAACTAAAAGTTTAAAATCCAATGAATATGATCTGGAGTTGACTTGAGATATCTACAGCCTCTAATTCTCACTCTTTTATTATACACATAATTTGCTATATGAATTATGCAGATTGATTAGAGACAAAGCAAGGAAGGAGTGAGATACGCCAGAATGTGAACCTGAAGCACGAGTGGCATGGGACCTTAACATGAAAACCCATTAGCTTCTGTCAAGTCTCATTGCATAATAGGCCTTGTGTTGTCCCAAAGCAACTGTTGAGTAGAGCCATCCAGCAATTGCGACACCTGAAAGCGTTATGAAACATTCAATCATACAAAATAGAAATTAAGTGGAGTTACAAAAGGAATAATCTTGCATTGCATGGATTTCCTATACATGATATTGCAGACTGTCTCAAAAAGGTCAACCACAAATATTATACCTTTTTCCAGACTTGTGAGTGGTAGTTATTAAGCCAATCAATCTCTGCAGCTGATAGCAGGGACAAATCAAGCAATTTAATCTGCAAGATACGTTATTGTTAAAAACTAGTATGAGAATAATATACAATATCTATAGCTCAGAACAAGATAGATTAAAGTTCACTAGAAACTAAGAAGATTGAACTAAAACTGAAAGCAATAACATTCTAGATCCTCATGATTCCTGAAGTATATCTAAAAAATAAACAAGTTTTCAAAATGGGATATGTGGTCAGTCAAATGAATTATGTATTTGCCAAGAATACTATCTGCAAATATATCAGTTAGAATTTCTGAGCAAAATTTCTTCTATGCTTGCATTTTAAGCATTAATAAGCCAATCAAAACACTATGCACTATGAATTATGTAGCCCTATGAAATAAATTATCAATAGTAAATTGCACTAATTAGAAAAGAGAATCCAAAGATCTTACGCTTGAGACATCAAAACACTGTAATTTGACTTTAAATGTAATATGAAGGCTGCTTTGACAATAGCATCAAGTGGATCAACTGTGCTTGATGAAGGCTTTAAGAAGGGAGGATTTGAGAATAATTGTTCTAGATTCTCCAAAATATTAGGATGAGCTGGTTGATTTGCATTTGGATCTGCTTTTCCCGTGGTGAAGTTCTTGACAAAATTAGCAAAGACAGAAGTTGTTCCCTGTGGCAATGAAAGTTGAATTAAAAATCCTAGAAACTGTAATGAAAGAACCAAAAGCACCGAAAGCCTGAAAAATTTGGACATGTCTTTCATTCTGGCTTGGAGATTGGCTCACAGTAACATCAACAACAGCTTGGAGAACTTTATCATGAAGACAAGGAAAAGACTTCGGAATCCTAAAAGTTTATGTTTTAAAATTGAGTTTACAAATTATTGAGTCTGTAAATATGACTTTCTTTATAAATTTTATAGAGGCTAATCACATTCAGAAAATTTAAATGACAAAAACTCATTTTGCCATGTCAACAGTGATATTGAAGCAATTTCATTCCCATTGACCTATATAAAAAGTTGAAAACAAGATAACTGGAATTTGTTCAATTGTAAAAATACAAGACCTATTCATGCAATGTATGTTCTAGGATCTTCCAAATAAGTGCAGTTCCTGCATGATTCACTGTACAAAAAGCTGAGTGAATGGATATCGGTTAAGTAATACCAAATTCACTTTACTAAATAGACCAATCTAACAGGTTCCTGCAACAAATTCTAACAAAATAGCACTTTTCAGGAGGAATTACAAACCAGAATTATTTGTCCATTTGAAGAACATATTGTTTTTTCATGTCATTTGTCCAATTCTATCTTAGGACTGGCATTAAAGAACTCTCTCCCAACACTTCCAAAGTTGGTATGGACCTGATGAAAGTGACATTACATCCATCAAAAGCTTGTCGTAAGTTGCTTGGAAGAAAAATACCAACACCAACATTTGACAGGAATTACAATTATGGATTCAGAGCAAAAAATACCATTTCTCTTAAGCAATACATATAATTAATTCATTATGCATTTTTCAACTGGCAAAACTATAGATTTAATATTTAGGGGAGGGGGGTTTAGCAATGTTTGCATGCGCCTTAGCATATCTGCGGTTTGCTTTCTCATGATGTGGCCCCTAACCAATGCTTGCAACTTCACCAATGCTTTTAGCGCTCTCAATGCCCTCCTTGCCTTCAATATCATTACATTACATTTCCTTTTTTTAGTTGAAAGGTAGTGAAAGGTGAAAAGGATGTAACCCCTCCCCTGCTGTCTCTCTTTCTTTTCCTAATTCTTACAAATAAAACCATATATTTATTATTTCTTACATGCTAGTACTAGTATAGTATGTATATGTTAGTGACCTTAACCACACTTATTCATTACTTCATTCACGTGAAACTATAACATAAATTAAAGTAAGGTGAAAAGCACCTTTTACTTTTTTCCACAAAAGAATACGGTAATAATGTAATAGTTTCTTCTTTCCCTTATTAATTTGGCCGTCCAATGCAAAGAAAAATGAGTTTTCAATTATTGGTAACTGAGCTAAAAGATTTATATTCTTTAAACTTGATGCATTGTATATATTATTTGCACATGAACACCTGTAGAAACATCTTTGCTAAATAGTCTTACCCTTTCACGATAGATTAATATTAGCTCTTGAGGAACATAAAGTTTTCCTTCGTCACCCATCACTGGATCACAAACTGACAATGAAACAAAAATTCTTTAATTAACTGAAGATATACAAATTTTTTTAAATAATTCAAGTCAACTTAGATTACCCAAGCTTCAAATATAACCCATCATCAGGGAATAGAGAAAAAAAGAGATTCTAGTCCAGTACTAAAACAGAAAAATTAAGTGGTATTTCCCAGTCTTAACATACCTCATAGAATATGTCCTTTTCTGTTTTTGTTTCTCACTTTTCCTCTGAGGGCACAAGCTATGTCCTCCATTCTTTACTTCAATTAATATCTAAATATTCATAAAAGGTAGGCCACTATAAGATGGTCACATGCTAAAATAAACCAGAAAATGATAAAAGATGATATCAAAACATTTTATAAGGCCAATATAGGACAACTTATCCTATCTTGTAAAGTATTGTTGGTGTGTGAACGAGGTAACCAGCACCATCGCAATTTATGCACCGCGAGACCTCCTTCTGAATGCCACCAAGTTCAACTGTCACATTTCCAGTTTCCAAATAAAATCTACATTTCTCTGGCAGAGGAGTAACAATTTCAAATGTCAGACTATAATCAAAATATTTTAATAGCTACATGATTCGGAATCTGCAACCAACAAGCAAATCACAAATGATACTAACCAAATCGAATCTACATTGCAGCTTTAAATCCAGTCTATAAGGGCAAGCACAACACTTTTCAACACAATCCAATCTCAATCCTATCCATCTAAAGTAACTCATAAGCAAAATGAACAATTGAAGAGTGGATTTTCATACCTTGGTTACAGTTAGAATCCTACTGAGCAAAAATCTAGACAGAACATAGTAATGATCCGTATTATCACCCAACCGCACCTTCACCTATAAGCATAAAACACAAGGGAATCGATATTCGCACTATAGAAGTAAATAAACCAATTGAAATTGAACAAAAAATAGATTCCAAAATGATTGATTATGTGCATTCATGCAATGAAGAAAATTTTTGATATCTATATTGAAATTGAGGTTTCGAAACGGACCTTAACAAAATCGTACTTAGAAAAGCATTGCGGGAAGAGAATTTGTTTTTGGAGGAGAAGCTTTGCTTTTCGTCGCTTTCTTCGCTGCTGGCGAGGTTCGAAGGCATGGGTTCTTTCTCAAAAGTTACCGTCTCGTGATCTGAAGAGACCCATCGACAGAAGAGACAACGGGAGAAGAGATTGTCGAAGCACGTGGTGGCATTGGTGCTTGCATCAAGGAGATGAATGGCTGTAGCAGTGGCGATGGCAGTGGCGGTAATGACGGCACAACGATGGCTGTAATTTAGGGTTTCGATCCATCTCACTCGAAGCTAACCACTGTTTGCATCTTCAGTATGGGCTTTGAATGGTTTTTGGTGACTATGGGCTTTGAGTGTTTGTTTAAGCTTTTAAAATACTGAGATCTTTATTTTTGGGAGTTTTGTAAAATGTCACAAATAGATAATGTTGAGGAGGTTTTTAAAAACCTCCACTATAAAACCTCCATCAATTAGTAATAATTTTGTAGTGAGTGTGGATTTTGCGTACACGTACACCAAGTTTTTGGCGCCGTTGTCGGGGATTGATGAGTTTGGACAAACTGCCGGATTGTCATGCTCCCTAGATCAGGTAATTTTCTTTTATTTTTACTTTGTTTTATTGAGTCTTTAATTTTTGTTTTCTTCTTCTTCTTTTAATTTTTTTCAAAATTTTCTTAAATTTTTTTTCAAAAATATTTTTTTATTTTTTATTTTTTTTCTTTGTTTAATCTTTGTGTTCTTGGTTTGAGTCTTTAAGTCTTTAATTTTTATTTTCATCTCTATTTTTTTGAAAATCCTAGAAAGTTTTTCAAAGGTTTTAAATTTCTAGCTCAATTGGTTATAGCATTGGCTTATGTTCTTGGTAATTGTGTTTCTTTAAGTCTCTCTTTCTAAAACTTTTCAAAAATAATTTTTCTTTGTTTAATCTTGCGTCAAGTCTTTAAGTTTGGTGTTTTTCTTTTATTTTTCTTGCAATTTTAAAAAATTTGGTCTTAGTTTTCTAAAAATTTTAAGTTTAGTGTTCTTTTTGTGTTGTTGTGTTCTTTGAGTCTTTAAATTTTTGTTCTTTATGTTCTCGTGAGTCTTCAAAGTGTTCTTGGGTCTTGCATATATTTTGATCTTAAAATTTTTAAGTTTCGTGTCCCCTTGTGTTTCCTTCCAAAATTTTCAAAAATTAGGGACTCTAGATCTAAAAATTTTAAGTCTTGTGTCTTTTACGTGTTTTTCTCTCTATTCATTAAATTCAAAAAAAATTAAAAAAATATATTTTCTAACTAATTTTGACTATAATTTTCGAAAATTAGTTTAAAAATTCAGATTTTAAATTTAAAATTTTATCTTATCTTATCTTAGTTAACAAGTTTTCAAAAATCAAATCTTTTCAAAATTAAAAATCTTATCTTTTTCAAAAATCTTATATTTTTCATATCTTTTTCAAAATTTAAAAATCTTATCTTATCTTTTTCAAATTTCAAATTTTTAAATCATATCTTTTTCAAAATTAAAAAATCTTATCTTATCTTTTTTAAAATTTAAATTTTTAAAATCATATCTTTTTCAAATTCAAATTTTGAAATCTTATCTTTTTAAAATCAATTTCAAATCTTTTTAATTTCATATATTATCTTTTTAATTTTAAATTTTAATTTCAAAAATATTTTCTTATCTTGTCTTCTTTCTCATTTTTAAAATTCAAATCTTTTCTTATCTTATTTTTTTTATTTTTATTTTTACTTTTATCTTTTCTTAATTAATATCTTATCTTCTCTCTCTTCTTTTTCAAAACCACCTAACTAACTCTTCCCTTCCTTAATTTTCAAAAATATCTCTCTCTTCTTTTTCAAAACCTCCTAGCTAACTTTTCTATTCTTAATTTTCGAAAATATCTTTCTTCTTCTCTCTCTTCTTTTTCAAAACTACCTAACTAACTCATGTCTTCCTTAATTTTCAAAAATAATATCTTCTCTCTCTCTTCTTTTTCAAAACCACCTAACTAACTATTATCTCCTTTAATTTTCGAAAATTTCTCTCTCATCCCTCTCTTCTATTTTCGAAAATTTAATAATTAAAATTCAAATATTTTTAAATTAATTCAATTTAATTTTTGAAAAAAATTAATTAATAAAATAAAATAAAAAGAAAAAAAAATTAATTCTTATTCACATCTTTTACTTCTATCTCTTCTTCTATATTTTTTAATCATGAACTCAAGTAGGAATGAAGAGTTCAAGAGAACTCTGGGATCTTATACAAGTCCCATTGCTGACTTTTATGGAAGAAGTATCAGCATACCTCGAATCAGAGCTAGTAGTTTTGAATTAAACCCTCAACTTATTATTCTGTTACAGCAGAACTGCCAGTATTCTGGGCTTTCTCAGGAAGAACCTACAGAATTCCTTGCAAATTTCTTAAGAATTGCTGACACAGTACACAGTGATGGAGTAGACCAAGATGTCTACAGGTTATTGCTCTTTCCTTTTGCTTTAAAGGAGCAAGCAAAAAGGTGGTTGGATAACCAGCCTAAAGACAGTTTAAAAACTTGAAAACAGTTAGTGGACAAGTTTTTAAATCATTACTTTCCCATAGAAAGATGACCCAGTTGAGACTGGACATCCAAGGATTCAAACAAAGAGATAGTGAATCTCTTTATGATGCCTAGGGAAGGTATAAGAGGATGCTAAAGAAATATCCCACTGAAATGTTTTCAGAATATGTACAGTTAGACATCTTCTACTATGGGCTTTCAGACATGGACAGCATGTCTTTGGACCACTCTGCTGGTCGTTCCATACACATAAGAAAGACCATAGGAGAGGCTTAAGAGCTTATTGAGAAAGTTGCCACTAATCATCATCTGTACTTATCTCCTGAGACCTCTGTAAAAGGAGAGGTTAAGGCAGTAGTTGCTAAGCCTAACCCTCCAGAGTAGGATGGCCTATTGACTCAGCAACTACACACCCTTGCCCAGCAATTGCTGAAACTGCAAAAGGCTCTACGAGAAACTCAGGCTTTTAACAGAAATATAGAAGCCCAATTGAGTCAAATAAGGCCACAGTTGTCTAAGCAGATAACAGATGAATGCCAGGCTATCCAACTGAGGAGTGGGAAAACTTTTAACACCCAACCTCAGTATAATAAAAACAAAAAGCCTATAGAGGACAACCAGAATGGTAGTGCTCCTAGCGTTGAACGCCAGATACGGGCAGAGACTGGGCATTCAAACACCCAGGAAGGTAACTCTACTGGCGTTGAATGCCAAGAAAGGGGAGAGATTGGGCATCCAAACATCCAAGGGGACAGCAGCATGGGCATTGAACGCCTATGCAAGGGAGGTCAGTCATTCATTGATAACAACCCTCCTAAGCAAGCCAATAAACCCCTCCCAACTCACATGGCATTCGGCCTTCATCAACCAAGGTTGATGAATACAAGGCTAAGATGCCATTTCCTCGGAGACTCTGTCAAGAGAAAAGGGATTAACAATTTGCCCGCTTTACGAACAATCTCAGAATATTAGAGACTAAGATCCCTTTTGCAGAAGCTCTTGAACAGATACCTTCTTATGCTAAGTTCATGAAGGACATTTTGAGTCATAAGAAGTATTAGAGGGAAGTAGAGACAGTAGCTCTTACTAAGGAGTGCAATGCAATCATTCAGAGGAACCTTCCTTAGAAGCTGCAGAAACATCCTAACTCTCTTCTCAGAGCCACAGAAGTAAATCCAGGAGAAGAGTGTCTGGCCCTCATTAGTACCGAGGAGGCCAAATCTCAGAAGCATGCTACTAAGGGACTTAAGGCAATCACGGACTAGAAGGATCCTGAAAATGCCAGTGAGAGCACACCCCTTGAGAGCTTTAAAGCCCACTCAAGAACCCTCTATCTCAGAACCAAAGAAAATCATAAAGACCATTGAGGTTCCTTTGAATTCACTTCTGCAGTGTATGAGTTCTGATGACTACTCATCCTCAAGTGAGGATGAAGACTCTAGGAAAGAGCAATTTGCTCGACACCTAGAAGCTCTCATGAAGCTGAATGCCAAACTGTTTGATACAAAGCCTTTGGAGGAAGAACCTCCATTGCTTTCCAAAAACCTCAATCCTTTGGTTCAACAAGAGCTACCTCAGAAGCTTCCAGACCCTAGACGCCTTCTGATTCCTTGTACCATAGGCACCATGACCTTTGAGAAGGCTCTGTGTGACCTAGGGTCAAGTGTAGTAATGAAGAAGCTGGGAATCCAAGAGGAAACAAGGATTACCTTGCATAAGGACTGGATGATATTCAAGGTTCTTGACCCTCCATTACCCCCTGTGATCTAGACTTGCATAAAGGATTCAGCATCCAAGCCTCCTCTCTTTGATGGAACTAATTCAATCCCTCCTAAGACCAAACGTAAGTTTGGTGTTGGATGTGCACCATCCACAAAGGAGAAAGGCCCTAAAAGGAAGATACCTAGGGGCTGAAAAAACAAAAATATCCCTACTGAGGGCTTTTCACCATGGAAAATGGTGTTCACTTGTCTCATCATGGTATTCACCATGGAAGAGAGAAGTGATAAAAAGGGACACCAGCATATTGCTGCAAGCCCAACCTTGCCTCAGGCAGTGAAAAAAATCCTGTCTCTTGAGCGTATTACGCTATTCTATGAGAGCACAAGAAGGTAGCCCCCAGTAAGGAGCGAGGATTTATTCCTCTATGACTATTTTCCACCTTGAAAGGAGTTGTCCGTCAAGCTAATGACATTAAAGAAGCGCTTGTTTGGACGCAACCCAACCTTAAATATCTATTTTGTTTTGTTTTGTTTTATTTTCTTTCAGAGTCATGATCATGCGCATAAGTCAAGAGACAGAATTCACAGCAGTGAAAACAGAACACTCCAGAAAGAGTTTTAAAGTTGAATGATAAATCCAGATTTTGTGGTTTATGTTGTGCTTATTTTGAGGGATTTTATCAATATTTCTCACACTTATTCGCAAGAAATGCATGGTTTTGTGTTCACTTCTCAATATTTCTCTATGATGTAAAACATGCTTATTTTGCCTTAAAATTGCCATATTTTAATCCTCTTCTATTGCCATTCGATGTCGTGATGTATTTGTTGATTAATTTTAGGAATTATACGGTAGGAATGACTTAGAAGAGAGGGAGAGAGCATGTACAAAGGGGAGGAACATGAAGAATTAAGATCTCGGGAAAAGCAGCATCGGCACACTCGCGCACTCCACGCGCATGCATGGATGGGATTGGCTGGAAGCGGCGCGCAAGGATGGACGCATCCGCGCGAATCAGGAGATTCTTATTGACGCGCACGTGCACTTGGCGTGCACGCGTAGATCGCAAGAGAAATCGGCGCGCGCGCACGCATGGCGCACACGCGTGGAAGGCTGCACGTGACCTCATTAAAGGAAATCGTGCCTGGCGATTTCTGAGGCTCATTAGGCCCAATTTCAAGCTGTTTCTGCATGGAAAAAGGCCCAAGGATGCTAGGGGAAAGGGGGGATCACTCATTTTACACTAGGACATAATTTTTAGCTAGTTTTAGGTTCTTTGTTGTTCTAGAGGGAGAAACCCTTGTTCCTCTCTAGACCTAGTTTTAATTTGATCTTTCCTTGTTGATTTGTGACTTGGATCTTGTTAATTACTAGTTTTAATTGTTCAATTTGAATTTCTTGTTACAATTTTGCTTATATCTTGTGATAGTTTATGAATTCTTGTCAATTCTCATTTTATACCTATTTCATGAATGTTGTGAATCTTGACTTGTTGATGTTACATTGATGATTTCTATGCTTAGCTTTGTTGTCTGGATGATTACATGGTGATAATTGTTAGTGAGTATTTGTAGAATTCAATTTAATTGCTATTTTAAACGTGCCTTTTGTTAGTGCTTACCAAGTGTTTGATGAATTGTTTACTTTGATTATGGAGTAGTCTTTTTCACTCTTGGCCTAGGTTAAGGGAATTGGGTAAACTTGAGTCATTGGGTCTAATGGATTTGATGATTTGGGAGCCCTAGGTGGTCAATTTGATACTCATTGACGCCAACCCACTACTAATTTAATTAGTAGGTAGGTTGGGACTTATGGGTTGATGTGATTAGGGCCATTTGACATACTTCAAGTCTAAGAGTAGATATCACGTACTTAAGACTTTGAGGGTAGACTTAATGAGCTTGGTTCCTTATAATTGTCAAGGTATAGTTGTTAGACAAGGATGGCGATCCCAATTCCCGAGCCTAGCCAAGGGTTACCTTCATTATTCATACTTGAAAATCAACTTTCTCAACCAATTGCTTTAGTTATAGTTTCTTATTTGGGTTACAATAGAATTAAGTGGAATGTTGTTTATTCATTTAAGGTGTTTATGTTTTGCTTAGTTGATTGAATTAATTGTTGCATTTTAAGATTACTTGTTTGTTAAGATTCCCATTTATCTTCATGCTTATAACTCACAACCCCGGATTTCTAACCAATGTCGAAGCACATAATTGCCCATTCCTTGTGAGACGACCCGAGGTTTGAATACTTCGGTTATTTCTATTGGGGTTGAACTTGTGACAACCAAATTCCTCTTCTAAATTTGACCCCCGAGGATTGTTGTTGGTAGAGCTATACTTACAACGCGGTTTTCTTGAAGAGAATCTTTACCAATACATCCTTGGCGCTTGCCGTGTCAAATTTTTGGCGCCGTTACGGGGGAATGGTTGCAACGTATGTCTTGATATTGGTTATGTGAATATGTGAATATTGTAGATAGTTTACTCTTTTACTTACTTAGCCATAGTTTAGATTTCCTTTACATTTATGCTATGACTTTCAAGTTTGATGACTCGGTCTCAACCGAATTCTAGCTTGGCCAATTTTGATCCCGAGATCGAAAGGACTTTATTACACACTCGGCAAGCTAGGTGGCGGTTGGACTATACACCTAGTACTTCGGCCTCTCTTGAGGAAAACACCGAATCACTAGACGTTACCGAGAGTGACTTGGATTCTGTTACTTCCTATTCTTCTGTTGGCATTACTAATACATCTTTGCATCCTACAGGTGAGCCACACATGGCGGAGCCACACCGGATCACTTTGCATGAGTAAGGAGCTCCGGATATCATACTTCAACCGTTGCAAGCAAGGTATCCTAACCTTGATCCGAACTTTGAGTTGAAGAGTAGCTTGATAAATCTACTTCCTAAGTATCATGGGTTGCCGGGTCAAGACCCCATTCGACATTTAAAGGATTTTCAAGTTGCTTGTTCTACGGCTCGAAGGCATGGAGCCGATGAGGTAGCTATCATGGTTTTTGCCTTCCCATTCTCTCTTGAAGCGCAAGCAAAAACATGGTTTTATTCGCTACCGGATGAGATTGTGACTAATTGGGATTTCTTGAGAAGAGAGTTTCTTGATAAATTCTTTCCATCGGAAAAGACCGACTACATCCGGAAAGAGATTTCGGGCATAATGTAAAGAGACCAAGAGAGTTTGTACAAGTATTGGTCTCGGTTCAAGAGGTTATTGGAGTCATGTCCACACCACGGAATGACCACTAACTTGCTCATTAGCTACTTTATCGGAGGTCTTTGTACGGAGGATAGAATATTGCTCACCACTTCTAGTGGTGGCTCCTTTTTGAAAAACAAGACGGAGGGAGAAGCTTGGGATTTGATAAAGAATGTTGCCGAATCTACACAACACACAAGAGTGAGGAGTAATCCCCTTAAGGGTGTGGTAGAACTATCCCCTTCCGAATCAAGCTTAACCAAGGCACTTGGGGATATGACCACCATCCTTACACAAATTCAAAGGGATCAAAAGGAATACTACTCCATCAAAGCCGTCCAAGCCCCACCTCCAGTTGCTCAACTTGAAGGCCCTCCTAGAATTTGTGGTTTGTGCTCTAGCACCACACACTACACCGACCAATGCCATCAAATTCAAGAGGAACATGCTCTTGTGATAGCCAATGTGAATTACAACAACCATCCACCCTACCCTTCTCAAGGTCAAAACAATTACCATCAAGGTGGTAGTCAACATCAAGGGTGGAGAGATAATGCACAAGGAAGCAATCAAAAATAAAGATGGAACAACTCTCCTTCTCATCACAACAACAACCAATCTTCATCCCAATATCACCACAACAACACCAACTACCAAGCCAACCAAGGCCACTCCAACCGAAACCAAAACAACTACACCAAGTACTAAGCACCACACCATAGACAACAAAATCAAAACCCAACTCCTCCATCTCCCAACAATCAAGTTGAAGAGCTTAGAGCCGCTATGGAAAAACGAGATGAGAGCAACAAGGCTCAATTTGATGCCTTGAGTACTCAATTGGCTAACCTCACCAACTTGCTTTCAAAGATGAACATGTCAAACCAACCACCAAACCCCAATAACAACACCAACCAACCCTCAAGTTCTTCTAACCTTCTATCCCAACCCCAACCAAACCCAAAGGGGGTCTCAACGCCATCACTCTAAGGTCGGGGACTACATTAGAGGAGATACCTCCAAGGGGAATGGATATGTGCATGAGAAAGAGGTAGTTGTTGAAGCTCCACATGAAGAAGAGGTGGTAGATAAAAGACATGAGGAAGAAGGAGTAAACCTCAAGGAACCCAAGAGGAAAGCTATAGTGGATGAGTCCGTTCCTATTTCATTCCCTTCCATGGTGAAGAAAGCAAAGAAGACACCGGAATTTGATTTGAACATGCTTCAAGTGTTTAAAAAGGTTGAGGTAACTATACCGCTCCTCGATGCTATTCAACAAATTCCAAAGTATGCAAAATTTTTGAAAGACTTGTGTACACACAAAGATAGGATAGGAGAATTGGAGACATTATCCTTGGGTAGTTCAATCTCTTCCTTGATGGAACCTATTCCAAGAAAATGTGGTGACCCAGGACCATGCTTAGTGTCTTGTTGTATTGGTGGATACACTTTTCATGATTGTATGTGTGACTTGGAAGCTTGTGTTAGCATCATGCCGCTTTCTATCTATGTGCGGTTGAATTTAGCTCCATTGAAGAAGTCGGTGGCGAGGTTTGCCTTAGCCGATAAAAGTGTGATCATAGTGATGGGAATAGCGGAAGATGTACTTGTGGCAATTAAGGATTTGGTCTTTCCGGTCAATTTCTACATCCTCGAAATGCCTCCAACAGAAAATAGAAAGTCATCCTCCGTTCTACTTGGTAGACCCTTCCTCAAAACCTCCAAATTCAAGTTAGATGCCTTCACCAGTGTATATTCCTTTGGGGTTGGAGATAAGACTATCAAGTTCAATTTAGAGCAAGCCATGAAACATCCTCCCGAAGAACATTCTATGCTCCGATGCGATGTAATTGATGAAGTGGTAGCGGAAGTGCAAGAGGAAGACCATGACAAGTTATGCTACCCCACTGTTGAGGAGAAGGATGACCAAGAGGATGAACAAGAAGAAGAAATTGTCAAGATTGAGTCCCATGAGCTTGATGAAAAGGAACCTTGGTGCACGAAAATTACTTCACACTATGAAATTCCGTACAACTGACCAGCAAGTGCACTAGGTCATCCAAGTAATACCTTACGTGAGTAAGGGTCAATCCCACGGAGATTGTTGGCTTGAAGCAGGTTATGGTTATCTTGCAACTCTTAGTCAGGATATTAATTAGTGGTTATCAATTGACTTGCAAATGAACAAGAGAGCATGAACTAAAGGTTACTTGTTATGCAGTAAATGAGAATATGTTGGAGTTTTGGAGATGCTTTGCCTTTTGAATCTCTGCTTTCTCTCTATCTTCTTCTTCACGCACGCACGTCCCTCCTATGGCAAGCTGTGTGTTAGAGGATCACCGTTGTCAATGGCTACCATCCTTCCTTTCAGTGAAAATGGTCCAGGTGCGCTGTCACCGCACGGCTTATCATCTGTAGGTTCTCGATCATACCGGAATAGGATTCGCTATCCTTTTGCGTCTGTCACTATGCCCAGCACTCGCGAGTTTGAAGCTCGTCACAGTCATCCAATCCCAGAATCCTACTAGGAATACCACAGACAAGGTTTAGACTTTCTGGATTCTCAAGGATGCTGCCAATGGATTCTAGCTTATACCACGGAGATTCCGATTAAGGAATCTAAGAGATACTCATTCAATCTAATGTAGAACGGAGGTGGATGTCAGGCACACATTCATAAGGTGAGAACGGTGATGAGTGTCATGGATCATCACATTCATCATAATAAGGCGCAAATGAATATCTTAGATAGGAACAAACATGATTGAATAGAAAACAGAAATACTGGCATTAACTCATCGAGGCACAGCAGAGCTCCTCACCCCCAACAATGGAGTTTAGAGACTCATGCCGTCAAAAAGGTACAAAGTTTAGATCTGAAATGTCATGAGACCCAAAATAAACCTCTAAAAGTTGTTTAAATACTAAATTAGTAACTTAGGTTTACAGAAAATGAATAAACTATGATAGATGGTGCAAAAATCCACTTCTAGGGCCCACTTGGTGTGTGCTGGGGCTGAGACTAAAGCTTCTCACGTGCATAGGGCTGTTTTGGGCGTTCAACGCCAGCTTTGGATCCAATTCTGGCCTTGAACTCCAACTCCTAACTTGTTTCTGGCGCTGGACGCCAGACAGCAGCATGGAACTGGCGTTGAACGCCAGTTTACGTCATATATCCTTGAGCAAAGTATGGACTATTATATATTTTTGAAAATCCCTGGATGTCTACTTTCCAACGCAATTAGAAGCGCGCCATTTAGAGTTCTGTAGCTCCAGAAAATCCACTTTGAGTGCAGGGAGGTCAGAATCCAACAACATCAGCAGTCCTTTTTCAGCCTGAATCAGATTTTTACTCAGCTCCCTCGATATCAGCCAGAAAATATCTGAAATCACAGAAAAACACACAAACTCATAGTAAAGTTCAAAAATATAAATTTTTCCTAAAAGCTACTGAAAATAAACTAAAAACTAACTAAAACACACTAAAAACTATATGAAATTAACCCCAAAAAGCGTATAAAATATCCGCTCATCACAACACCAAACTTAAACTGTTGCTTGTCCTCAAGCAACTAGATAAATAAAATAGAATACAAATAATTTAAGAAGCAATAATATCTCAGAGTTTTTGATCTGCTTGCTTTTTCTTTTTCTTTCTATTTTTTTTTTTGCTATTTTTTTTCTGCAAGCTTTGTTCTTTGCTGCTTTTTCTTGCTTCAAGAATCATTCTTATGATTTTTCAGATTATCAATAACATGTCTCATGTTCATCATTCTTTCAAGAGCTAACATATTTAACAGTCTTAAACATCAAATTCAAAAGACATATGCACTGTTCAAGCATTCATTCAGAAGACAGAAAGCATTGCCACCACATGTAAATAATTAGAATGTTCTTATTAAAAACTCGTCTTATTCTAAAGAAATTCTTCTATTTTATTCATGTTTGATGATGATGAGAAAATTAAATTATAGCTTAATTAGAGATAAAATCAAAAATATAGATACTAATTACTACTATATGACTCCTAAGGTAAAACTAGAATAAGAACAGTTATCACAGAGTTAAGGCTAAGATTGGAATTTAACAACCTTTGTTCTGGGGAGTAGATGTTCCTCTAATCTGTGGGGTGCTTGGTCCTTCAAGAGATAATTTCTGGCGCTTCAATTCCCTTAAGTCGTGCCCTTGCTCCTCCTGTTCTTTAATCAAATAGCAAAGAATGCTACTTTGTTCCTTCTGTTCTTTTATTATTTATTCCATAACTTCTTGCATCTTGGTAACTGATGTTTCAAGATACTCCCAGTATTCAGATTGAGGGATTTCTGGGAGAAATTCCTGTGTTTTCTTCTTGATGGGGTCATCCTATGCTTGTTGTTTTTCCATTGATGCTTTGGTGATTGGTCGCTCAATTGAGATATACTCAGTTATTCCTATCCTTACTCCAGCGTCCTTGCAGAGCATAGAAATCAAGCTTGGATAAGCCAACCTAGCATCTTTGGAATTTTTATTTGCAATTTTGTAAAATTCAGTTGAAATCAGTTGATGAACTTCCACTTCTTTTCCCATCATGATGCAATGGATCATCACTGCTCTTCTAATAGTGACTTCAGAACGGTTGCTAGTGGGCAGCAGAGAATGCCCAATGAAATCCAGCCATCCTCTGGCGACTGGTTTGAGATCTTCTCTTTTGAGTTGATTAGGAACACCCTTCTTGCTGGTGGTCCACCTGGCTCCAGGGATGCATATGTCCTCTAGAATCTTATCCAGGCCCTTGTCTATTCTCATCATTCTCCTATTGAAGGAGTCTGGATCATCTTTCAGCTGAGGTAGCTTTAAGATCTCCCTGATCTTGTCAGGGTGGGTATGAACAATCTTTTCTCTGACCACGGTCCAATAGTCATAGATAGCAGATCCAGATAGTTTTTGCCTGTCTGTATGCCACATATTAGCATAGAACTCCTGGACCATATTCCTTCCCACTTTCATTTTAGGATTGGCTAGGATCTCCCAGTTCCTGATTCGAATTTGCTTCTGGATCTCCGGATATTCGTCTTCTTTCAGATCGAATCTGACTTCCGGGATCACTGATCTTACACCCATTATTTTGTAATAATGGTCTGAATGTTCTTTAGTTAAGAACTTCCCTTGATTCCAAAGTAGTTTTGGAACACTTTCTTTCTTGCCTCTTGGAGTGGGTTATTTTCCTTTAGGAGCCATGATCTTAATGATCACGGATAAGCACACCAAACTTAGAGGTTTGCTTGTCCTCAAGCAAAAATAAAAGAAAGGAGAGGTAGAGAAGGAGAGCTAGGTGCAATGGTGGATGGGAGGGGAGGGAGGCCAAACCCATATTTAAAGGGAGAGGGGGGTGGGTTTTCGAAAAATAGGGAGAAAGATAAGATAGAAGATATGATTTTTAGAAAAAAAAGAAAAAAA
>NC_029787.2:47283076-47288076 GCF_000816755.2 Arachis ipaensis | reverse complement strand
CATGAATTGGAACATGAAAATTAGGATTAAAATGAAAAATATGAAAAAAAAATGAATTTACCTCCTCCCCACCATCATGGCGTTTGAACGCCCAAACGCTGCATGTTTTGGGCGTTCAACGCCCAAATGCTGCTTCTCCTGGGCGTTCAACGCCCAGCTGCTGCTTATTTCTGGCGTTGAATGCCAGGAAATCCTTTGTTACTGGGCATTTTTCTGAATGCCCAGAACGCTGTAAATCTGGCGTTAAACGCCCAGAAAGAGCTTCTTTCTGGCGTTCAACGCCCAGATGGCTATCCTTACTGGCGTTCAACGCCCAGTGGATGCTTCTGTTGGGCGTTGAACGCCCAAAATAGACTTTTACTGACGTTTTCTTGCCAGTGAGCTCTTTTTCTCTGTTTTGCGTGCAGAATCCTTCTGTAATCCTGTGAACTTATACAATTGACTCTTTACCTTAGGATCAATGAACTTTATATAAACAAATAAAATCAAGAATAGGGAAAAATGCTTAGAGGAAGTGATGCCCTATGGCTGGGTTGCCTCCCAGCAAGCGCTTCTTTATTGTCTTTAGCTGGACCTTGCTGAGCTTTTAATCTAGCTTCATCCTTGAGCACTCTTGCTCAACATTGCCTTCAAGATAGTGCTTGATTCTCTATCCATTAACAATGAACTTCTTATCAGAATCAATATCTTGAAGCTCCACATAACCATATGGTGATACACTTGTAATCACATATGGTCCCCTCCACCGGGACTTCAGTTTCCCGGGGAATAGCCTGAGCCTAGAGTTAAACAATAGACCCTTTTGTCCTGGTTCAAAGATTCTAGATGACAGCTTCCTGTCATGCCATTTTTTTTATTTTTCTTTATAAAGCTTGGCATTTTCGAAAGTAGTGAATCTGAATTCCTCTAGTTCATTTAGCTGGAGCAACCTTTTTTCTCCAGCTAATTTGGCATCAAAGTTTAGGAATCTGGTTGCCCAGTAGGCTTTATGTTCCAGTTCCACGAGCAAGTGACATGCCTTACCATACACAAGTTGGTATGGAGAGGTCCCTATAGGAGTCTTGAATGCTGTTCTGTATGCCCACAGAGCATCATCCAAGCTTCTTGCCCAATCCTTTCTACAGGTACTTACAGTCCGTTCTAGGATTCTTTTTAGCTCTCTGTTAGAGACTTCAGCTTGTCCGTTAGTCTGTGGATGATATGGAGTTGCCACCTTGTGGCGAATCCCATACCGGACCATGGTAGAGTAAAGCTGTTTGTTGCAGAAGTGAGTGCCCCCATCACTGATTAGTACTCTAGGGACCCCAAACCTGCTGAAGATATATTTCTGGAGGAACTTCAGCACTGTTTTAGTATCATTGGTGGGTGTGGCAACGGCCTCTACCCATTTTGATACGTAGTCAACAGCCACCAGAATATAAGTGTTTGAGTATGATGGTGGAAAAGGTCCCATGAAGTCAATTTCCCATACGTCAAACAACTCAATCTCCAAGATTCCTTGTTGAGGCATGGCGTAACCATGAGGCAGATTACCAGCTCTTTGGCAACTGTCACAGTTATGTACGAACTCTCGGAAATCTTTATAGAGTGTGGGCCAATAGAAGCCACATTGGAGGACCTTGGTGGCTGTTCGCTCACCTCCGAAATGGCCTCCATATTGTGATCCATGGCAATGCCATAGGATCCTCTGTGCTTCTTCTCTAGGCACACATCTCCGGATTATTCCGTCTGCACATCTCTTAAAGAGATAGGGTTCATCCCACAAGTAGTACTTTGCATCAGTAACTAATTTTTTCTTTTGTTGCCTGTTGTACTCTTTGGGTATAAACCTTACAGCTTTATAGTTTGCAATGTCTGCAAACCATGGTGTTTCTTGAATGGCAAATAAATGCTCATCCAGAAAAGTCTCAAAGATCTCAGGAGAGGGGAGGGACGTCCCTTCTACTGGCTCTATCCGGGACAGATGATCAGCCACTTGGTTCTCTGTCCCTTTTCTGTCTCTTATTTCTATATCAAACTCTTGCAGAAGCAACACCCATCTTATGAGCCTGGGTTTTGAATCCTGCTTTGTGAGTAGATATTTGAGAGCAGCATGGTCAGTATACACAATCACCTTTGATCCTACCAAGTATGATCTAAACTTGTCAATGGCATAAACCACTGCAAGTAATTCTTTTTCTGTGGTTGTGTAATTTTTTTGGGCATCATTTAAAATGCGGCTAGCATAATAAATGACGTGCAGAAGCTTGTCATGCCTCTGCCCCAGCACTGCACCAATGGCGTGATCACTGGCATCACATATTAGCTCAAATGGTAATGTCCAGTCTGGTGCAGAAATAACTGGTGCTGTGACCAGCTTGGCTTTCAGCATGGTCAGTATACACAATCACCTTTGATCCTACCAAGTATGATCTAAACTTGTCAATGGCATAAACCACTGCAAGTAATTCTTTTTCTGTGGTTGTGTAATTTTTCTGGGCATCATTTAAAATGCGGCTAGCATAATAAATGACGTGCAGAAGCTTGTCATGCCTCTGCCCCAGCACTGCACCAATGGCATGATCACTGGCATCACACATTAGCTCAAATGGTAATGTCCAGTCTGGTGCAGAAATAACTGGTGTTGTGACCAGCTTGGCTTTCAGCGTTTCAGTGATCAAGACAGGAGCTGAATGAGTCTCCATATACCGAGAAGTCATCCATGAAGACTTCCAGAAATTTTTCCACCATATCAGAAAAAATAGAGAGCATGCATCTCTGGAAGGTTGCAGGCGCATTACACAGCCCAAATGGCATCCTTCTATAAGCAAACACTCCAGATGGACATGTGAATGCTGTTTTCTCTTGATCCTGGGGAGCTACTGCAATCTGGTTATAGCCTAAGTAGCCATCCAAAAAGCAGTAATAATCATGACCTGCTAGTCTTTCTAGCATCTGGTCTATGAATGGTAAAGGAAAATGATCCTTTCTGGTGGCTGTATTGAGCCTTCTGTAGTCAATACACATGCGCCACCCTGTAACTGTTCTTGTAGGAACCAGTTCATTCTTTTCATTATGAACCACTGTCATGCCTCCCTTTTTCGGGACAACTTGGACAGGGCTCACCCAGGGGCTGTCAGAAATAGGATAAATAATCCCAGCCTCCAGTAATTTGGTGACCTCTTTCTGTACCACTTCTTTCATGGTTGGATTTAGCCGCCTCTGTGGTTGAACCACTGGTTTAGCGTTCCTCCAATAAGATTTTGTGCATGCATCTGGCTGGGCTTATGCCCTTAAGGTCACCTATGGACCACCCAAGAGCTGTCTTGTGTGTCCCTAGCACTTGAATAAGTGCTTCCTCTTCCTGTGAAATTAAAGCAGAGCTTATGATCTCTGGAAAGTCCTGAGATAATCTGCAAAGCGAGCAAATTGCTTATCCTGCTCCTCTTGGCGGAGTTTTTGAGGATAAGGTATATTGGCTTTATATTCCTCAACCTTAGTTGCTGTAAGTTTATTTCCTACAAAAGTGGTTGAGGAAGCCTTTTTAGATGGGTTGTCATCAGCACTTGTGTGTGTCTGTTCGCTCACTGGCAATTGAATGCCAGAGTTAGGAGCTGGAGTGGCGTTAGACGCCAGCTTCCCAGTTCTTCCTGGCGTCTGAACGCCAGAACTGTGCTCCTTTTGGGCGTTCAACGCCAGATCCTTGCTTGTTTCTGGCGTTGAACGCCAGTCCTGAGCATGGTCTGGGCGTTCAGCGCCAGCCTTCCACCAAATTTATGGCGTTTTAGCGCCAAAATTATTTTTCCCTGGGCTCTTACTGTTCTCAGATGGATTTTAGGTGGTTTGCTCATTTCTTGGTTTCCTGCTGCTTTGAAGTGGGGTAGTTAGTGCTTTCCCACTTCTTAGTTGAACTGCTTGGCATTCTTCTGTTATTTGTTTTGACAGCTGCTCCCTTGTTTGCTTTAATTGTACTTCCATGTTTATATTAGCCATCCTTGTCTCTTGTAGTTTATCCTTGAATTCAGCTAACTGCTTTGTTAGAAAATCCAATTGCTGATTGAATTCAGCAGCTTGCTCTGCAGGACTGAGTTCAGCAGTTACTGTTTTAGCCTCTTCTTTCATGGAAGGGTCACTGCTTAAGTACAGATGCTGATTTCTAGCAACTGTATCAATGAGCTCTTGAGCTTCTTCAATTGTCTTTCTCATGTGGATAGATCCACCAGCTGAGCAATCTAAAGAGATCTGAGCTCTTTCTGTAAGCCCATAATAGAAGATGTCTAACTGAACTCACTCTAAAAATATTTCAGAGGGGCATTTTCTTAGCATCTCTCTGTATCTCTCCCAGGCATCATAAAGAGATTCACTATCTCCTTGTTTAAAGCCTTGGATGTCCAGCCTTAGCTGTGTCATCCGTTTTGGAGGGAAGTATTGATTCAGGAATTTTTCTGTTAGCTGTTTCCATGTCCTTATGCTAGCCTTAGGTTGGTTATTTAACCACCTCTTGGCTTGGTCTTTTATAGCAAATGGAAACAGTAATAATCTGTAGACATCCTGATCTACTTCCTTATCATGTACTGTGTCAGTAATTTGTAAAAACTGTGCCAGAAACTCTGTAGGTTCTTCTTGTGGAAGACCGGAATACTGGCAGCTTTGCTGCACCATGATAATGAGCTGAGGATTCAGCTCAAAGCTACTGACTCCAATGGAGGGTATGCAGATACTACTCCCATATGAAGCAGTAGAGGGGTTAGCATATGACCCCAAAGTCCTCCTGGACTGTTCATTTCCACTTAGATCCATGATGGAGAAAGGGAGATGATGTAAAATAAAAAATGTATTTATATTATTATTATTTTTTTATTTAATTATTTCAAAAATAAATTAAAATAAAATAAATAAAAATAGGTGAAGATTTTCGAAAAAAATGAGGAGAGAGAAAGTGGTCAGGAAGTTTTGAAAAAGATATGAATTGAAAAAGATTTTAAATTTTGAAAAAAAATCTGAATTTTAAAAATAATTTT
>NC_029787.2:47243235-47281996 GCF_000816755.2 Arachis ipaensis | reverse complement strand
CAAAGAAAAATCAACAAGAAAACACCAAACTTAAAGTTTGGCACAAGATTTATTCAAAGAAAAATTATATTTGAAAAAGATTTTAAAAAATAGGATAGCTAATTACCAAGAACATAAGCACCACGCTCTAACTAATTGAGCTATAAATTTAAAGTATTTTAACAAGGTATAAATAATAAAAGACTCTAAACCAAAAAGACAAATTTTTTTCCTAATCTAAGCAACAAAATAAACCGTCAGTTGTCCAAACTCAAACAATCCCCGGCAACGGCGCCAAAAACTTGGTGCACGAAAATTACTTCACACTATGTAATTCCGCACAACTAACTAGCAAGTGCACTGGGTCGTCCAAGTAATACCTTACGTGAGTAAGGGTCGATCCCACAGAGATTGTTGGCTTGAAGCAGGCTATGGTTATCTTGCAACTCTTAGTCAGGATATTAATTAGTGGTTATCAATTGACTTGCAAATGAACAAGAGAGCATGAATTAAAGGTTACTTGTTATGCAGTAAATGAGAATATGTTGGAGTTTTGGAGATGCTTTGCCTTTTGAATCTCTACTTTCTCTCTATCTTCTTCTTCACGCACACACGTCCCTCCTATGGCAAGCTGTGTGTTGGAGGATCACCGTTGTCAATGGCTACCATCCTTCCTTTCAATGAAAATGGTCCAGGTGCGCTGTCACCGCACGGCTAATCATCTGTAGGTTCTCGATCATACCGGAATAGGATTCGCCATCCTTTTGCGTCTGTCACTACGCCCAGCACTCGTGAGTTTGAAGATCGTCACAGTCATCCAATCCCAGAATCCTACTAGGAATACCACAGACAAGGTTTAGACTTTCCGGATTCTCAAGGATGCTGCCAATGGATTCTAGCTTATACCACGGAGATTCCGATTAAGGAATCTAAGAGATACTCATTCAATCTAATGTAGAACGGAGGTGGTTGTCAGACACACGTTTATAAGGTGAGAACGGTGATGAGTGTCACGGATCATCACATTCATCATAATAAGGCGCAAATGAATATCTTAGATAGGAACAAACATGATTGAATAGAAAACAGAAATACTGGCATTAACTTATCGAGGCACAGCAGAGCTCCTCACCCCCAACAATGGAGTTTAGAGACTCATGCCGTCAAAAAGGTACAAAGTTTAGATCTGAAATGTCATGAGACCCAAAATAAACCTCTAAAAGTTGTTTAAATACTAAACTAGTAACCTAGGTTTACAGAAAATGAGTAAACTATGATAGATGGTGCAGAAATCCACTTCTGGGGCCCACTTGGTGTGTGCTGGGGCTGAGACTAAAACTTTTCACGTGCATAGGGCTGTTTTGGGCATTTAACGCCAGCTTTGGATCCAATTCTGGCGTTGAACTCCAACTCCTAACTTGTTTCTGGCGTTGGACGCCAGACAGCAGCATGAAACTGGCGTTGAACGCCAGTTTACGTCGTCTATCCTTGAGCAAAGTATAGAATATTATATATTGCTGGAAAGTCCTGGATGTCTACTTTCCAACGCAATTAGAAGTGTGCCATTTGAAGTTCTGTAGCTCCAGAAAATCCACTTTGAGTGCAGGGAGGTCAGAATCCAACAACATCAGCAGTCCTTTTTCAGCCTGAATAAGATTTTTGCTCAGCTCCCTCGATTTCAGCCAGAAAATACCTGAAATCACAGAAAAATACACAAACTCATAGTAAAGTCCAAAAATATAAATTTTGCCTAAAATCTACTGAAAATAAACCAAAAACTAACTAAAACACACTAAAAACTATATGAAATTAACCCCAAAAAGCGTATAAAATATCCGCTCATCAAACCTCATCTTGAGGTAAAAAGTGAACTGAAACCCCTTCCATCTCCTTTGAAATATGCTTTCTTAGAGGACAACCAAGGGTTTCCGGTCATTATTGCTAGTGAGCTCTTAAGTGAAGAAGAGGGAAAGCTCCTAGACGTTCTAAGAAAGTACAAGAAAGCAATAGGATGGAGCCTAGCGGATATTGTGGGGATTGACTCCCGCAAGTGCATGCATAGGATATTTCTCCAAGACGGAGCCAAGCCGGTTAGGCAACCACAAAGGAGGCTCAACCCAACCATCCTTGATGTAGTGAAGAAAGAGGTCACCTGATTACTGGATGCGGATATCATATACCCAATTTCTGACAGTGAGTGGGTGAGCCCGGTTCAGGTTGTTCCCAAGAAGTCAGGCATCACAACGGTCAAGAAGGACGATGGTAAAATGGTTACTAAAAGGTTACAAAATGCGTGGCGAATATGTATTGACTACAAAAGATTGAACGCCGCCACACGAAAGGACCATTACCCCCTACCCTTCATTGATCAGATGCTAGACCGCTTGGCAGGTAAATCTCACTACTGTTTTCTTGATGGATTTACTGGCTATTTTCAGATACATATTGCTTCTGAAGATTAGGAGAAGACCACGTTTACCTGTCTGTTTGGCACCTTTGCCTATAAAAGGATGCCATTTGGACTATTGATGAGCGAAAATTGTTGTCGGTCTAGATTTTCTCTTGTAGAAATAAGAATTTCGTTGTAAGCATAGCTCCAAACCAACAAACAACTCTCACATCAAATTAAAATATGGTTTTGTCACAAGTAACAAACCCCAATGAAAATTAACCGGAGTATTTGGACTCCGGGTCATCTCACAAGGAATTGCAATGAAATGCTCAATTATTGGCTATGAAGGTCAAGGGGGTTTTGATTGGTGAGAGGACAAGAAATTAAATGACAAGAAAAGTAAATCAAACAAGTAACTAAAGTAAAGCAAGTAATAAAGAGAGACATTCATGGCAAGTGTTGAGATCATAGGCTTTGTATCCTAGTCATGCAATGATTAATTCATCTTATTTAGTTAACTCCAACAAATAGGGAGAATGTCAAACAAGATTAATCAATCATACCACAATAATAACAAGAATTTATCTTATTACGTCATCTCCAACATTGGAAGAAGGTATCATATTATCTTCCATGAGAGAAAGTCTAATAAGACTAGTTAATCTCAATCCAAAAGTCCTAATCAACTCACTAATTTAATTAGCAAAAGATTAGCGTCAATGGAAACAATATTCCAAAAGTCCTAATCAACTCACTAATTTAATTAGCAAAAGATTAGCGTCAATGGAAACAATATTCCAAAAGTCCTAATCATTACTTGGTTCATTCTCCCTTCAATCCTTGGGTTCAATAGCATCAGAAATGGGTTGGATTGGGCCCAAAATGCTTCAGAAATCGTTGGGGGCGATTTCACTAAAGTGGACCCACGTGCTCCATCGGCGCGCGGGCGTACATGGCGCGTGCGTGCCCCTATGAGTTAGACAACATATGGCAAATTTTATATCATTTCGAAGCCCTGGATGTTAGCTTTCCAACTCAACTAGAACCGCCTCATTTGGACCTCTGTAGCTCAAGTTATGGTCGATTGAGTGCGAAGAGGTCAGACTTGACAGCTTTACGATTCCTTCATTTCTTCATGAGTTCTCCCACTTTGCATGCTTTTCTCCTCACTTCTTCCATCCAATACTTGCCTCATGAACTGAAATTACTCAACAAACACATCAAGGCATCAAATGGAATTAAAGTGAATTAAAATCACCAATTTTAGGGCCTAAAAAGCATGTTTTCACATTTAAGTACAAATCAAGGGAAAATTGCAAAACCATGCTATTTCATTGAATAAATATGAGAAAATATGATAAAATCCCCCAAAATAAGCACAAGATAAACCACAAAATCGGGGTTTATCAACTATGTAACGCACCCGCTACCTTTCAGCGGTGCATGACGAGTGTCTTCTCCGATCTAATGGAGAATTGCCTGGAAGTTTTTATGGACGACTTCAGCGTTTATGGTATCTCATTTGATTGTTGTTTAGAGAGCTTGGACAAGGTCCTAGCTAGATGTGTTGACACTAATCTTGTCTTAAATTTTGAAAAATGTCACTTTATGGTACGACAAGGCATAGTGTTAAGACATGTAGTCTCTAGTGAAGGCATTTCTGTGGACCCGGCCAAGGTCGATGTTATTACTACTTTGCCTCACCCCTCATTCGTGAGGGAGGTCCGCTCATTTTTGGGACATGCAGGATTTTACAGGCGCTTTATCAAGGACTTCAGCAAGATTGCTTTGCCATTGTCGCGCCTACTCCAAAAAGATGTGGATTTTGAGTTTGACAGTGAATGTGTAAAAGCTTTTGAAGAGTTAAGGAAAGTTCTTACCATAGCACCGATTATGCGAGGCCCCAATTGGACGTTGCCATTTGAGATAATGTGCGATGCGTCAAACTATGCTGTGGGTGCCGTGCTTGCACAGCGTGATGGTAAACTCCCTTATGACATTGCTTACTCTTCTAAGACACTAGATGCAGCACAATCCAACTATACCACTACCGAAAAAGAACTCTTAGCCATTGTTCATGCTTTAGATAAATTCAGATCTTATTTGCTAGGTTCAAAGATAGTGGTATACATGGATCATGCAGCTTTAAAGTACTTATTGACAAAGAATGAGTCAAAGCCTAGACTCATACGTTGGATCTTGCTTTTGCAAGAATTTGACATTGAGATTAGGGACCGGAGTGGATCTCAAAATCTGGTTGCGGATCATTTAAGCCGCATTGAGAATTTAAAAACTGATCCATTTCCGATCAATAACTATTCCCATTGGATAGTTTGCGTGCTGTGTTGGATAGCTTTCCTTGGTTTGCCCCAATGGCAAACTACTTAGTTGCAAGAATCTTCCCTCTCAACCTTTCGAAAAACCAAAGGGACAAGTTGAGGAGTGATTCCAAATACTATATTTGGGATGACCCTCACTTGTGGAAGAGAGGAGTGGACCAAGTAATCCGAAGGTGTGTCCCAGGATCCGAATTCCAACCAATTCTTGAAGCTTGTCATTCGTCCGAATGTGGTGGCCACTTTGCCCCACAAAGGACCGCTAAAAAGGTGTTGGATTGTGGATTCTGGTGGCCAACCTTATTCAAGGATGCTAACCGATTATGTGTGTCTTGCCATTAGTGTTAGAAGTCAGGAAATGCATCCCAAAGGGATGAAATGCCTCAGAAACCTATGTTGTTCTGTGAGATATTTGATGTATGGGGCATTGACTTTATGGGACCGTTTCCCAACTCTAGTGGGTATCTGTATATTCTGTTAGCGGTTGACTATGTGTCAAAGTGGGTAGAGGCCGTGCCTACCCGCCTTGACGACGCCAATACCGTTGTTTCTTTCATAAGGAATCATATTGTATGCCGTTATGGGTCGCCACGAGCAATCGTGAGTGACCAAGGATCCCACTTTTGTAACAGGAAGGTAGAAGCATTGCTCAAGCGCTATGGAGTGACGTATAAGGTTGCTACTGCTTACCATCCACAAACAAGTGGGCAAGCGGAAGTGTCCAACCGGGAAATCAAGAGAATCTTGGAAAAAGTGGTCAATCTACAAAGAAAGGATTGGAGCCTCCGGTTAGGAGATGCATTATGGGCATATAGAACGGCCTATAAGACTCTGATAGGGATGAGCCCTTTCCGGATCGTCTATGGTAAGGCATGCCACCTTCCGGTGGAGATTGAGCATCGAGCCTATTGGGCGGTAAAGCAGTGCAACATGGATCTAGCCAAGGCGGGTGAAGCTAGGAAGCTACAATTAGAGGAGCTTGAATGCTTGAGGAATGAGTCATATGAGAATGCCCAAATCTACAAGGAAAAGACTAAAGCATTCCATGACCATCACATTCGGAAGAAGGACTTTCAAGAAGGAGATGAAGTCCTCCTCTACAACTCAGGGCTCCGATTTATGCCTGGCAAGCTCCGCTCTAGATGGGAAGGACCTTTCAAGGTGAAGGAGATAAAGCCCTACGGAGTGGTGGAATTGTTTGATCCCAAAAGTGAAGTGACTTTCAAGGTGAACGGACATAGAGTGAAGAAGTATCATGGTTGCAAGCCTCCAAGAGAGCTAGAGGTGTACATATTGGAGGATGCACCAAGAAGAGAGGAAGCTTAAGAAAAGGACCGTCCAACTTAAGGACGTTAAAGAAAAGTGCTTGGTGGGAGGCACCCCACCATGGTAAGATCTTCCTTGTTTATACAATCTTCTTAGTACTTTTAGTTTCTTGTGAATTTTAGGATCTTTTGATGATTGATTGAGTGCATAGGAATGTTAGTTTTGCTGATTTTATTGGGTAGGAAGAATTTTCTTGTAGATTGGGTGTGCAAAAGTGAAGAAAACAAAAATTTGTTCTTTGAAAAAGGGCACCGACGCGCCAGCGCACAGTGCGCGCGCGCGCCGGTAGCAAATCCCCACTTTTAGGCCAAATACCCGAGAGTTATGCCCACTTCGTGTCCAACTCGCGCCGGACACTCACGCGTCCGCGTACATGCCGCCTGTGTGCACTCTGCCAATTTAACCATCGACGCGCTAGCGCACGGTGCGCGTGCGCCAATGGCAAATATGACTTCTCTGGTACAAAAACCAGAGAGTTGTGCTACAATTGGGCCAACCTTGTGCCAAAACCCACGCGTCCGCACGTAGTGTGCGTCCGCACCAGTGGCAAAACACCTCAAGCACGCATCCGCGCAGGGTGCGCGCCAGCGCGCCTACCTCACTGACTCACTCTGGTACAAAAACCAGAGACTTGTGCTAACTTTGTGCCACCTTTATGCCTGAGACACAACCTCTCTTGTGCGCGCGCGCCACTGACGCGCCCGCGCGATCTGCTAGCACTCTCACAGACGCGCCAGCGCACCTTGCGCACGCGCGCCGGTTGCGCGAGTCAATTTAAGGCCTTCGCGCCTTGCCCTGTTTTCCTTTCTCTCAACCCCTTCTCTTCTTTAGTTTCTTTCTCTTCTCAATCCATCATTTTCCTTCTCTTCTTCTTCTTTCACAATCCACCGCCATTGTCTCTGGATACTCACCGGTGACAACTACTCTTTTCCGGTAGCACTACACTTCTCCTATCTTCCCTCTCACCCTCACAAAAGAAGGTTCAACTTTGTTCCTTCATCGAGGTTTTGTTTCTTCTTTTCCTTTACTTCCATTTTCCCTTACCTTATTTCTTTTAGTTAGTTACTTCTTATTGCTTTACTTTAGTCTGTCTTTTACTTGCATGACGATGTTTCTTGCTTTTTGTTTGCTTATTTTCCTTTTCTTTTCTTTATTTCTCCATGGATGTTGAGTTTGAGCTTAATTTGCATTACTAGATCTTTTATCATTCTTTCTCTAACCTTTGCCATTATGTGATGTCTATGTGATGATTGATGTTTCATTTTGGGCTTTGAATTGGTTTAGTATTTCATAATTGCTCATTGCTTGATTTGTGCACGCTAAGTGTTCGAGAAAATGCACATATACCATTTTGGCTCAAATTAGCCATATATTTCCCCATTTGGTGCTCCTTCTTCATTCACTTGCTTTCTCTTGAATGCATTAAGTCTAACTTGTGTGCTTAGAGTTGATACTTGCCAATTAGATATCATTGAACATGACTTGCTTTTTATTATGGATGCTTGAGACTACTCTTCTCATGCCATTGCATGCATTACTCCCTCTTGCATCCCATGCCAAGTGTTATGACCCTTGATTTTACATCTACTACGGGCATTACAATTCACTTGCATGTCTTCTGTCAAATTGATTCTTGGGTTTAATGTTTTCCTTCTTTCTCTCCCTTTTTAGGATGGCCACCAAGAAAGGCAAGGGGATAGCTCCAATGAAACCGGCCGCAAAGAGGGCACCCCAAAAATCAAATTCTAAGGTGCATTCTTCAGTAGGAGCCAAACCCTCATCTAAGAAAGGAAAGACATCCGCTCCTATTGATGCGAATGACAAGAGCAAACCGGCGAAAGATTCTTCAAGGTTCCCTAACCGCTTCTGTGAACTTATGTTCCCCTCCATAGCGGTAAGGAACTATCACCCCGAGCATCTACTCGCTCAGTCGGACAAGGTTGCTCCTTATATTTTGCCCCACATTGAACAGCGAGGATGGCAGTTTCTTTTGCGAAAACCAAGAGAAATCAACCTCTTTTGGGTGGAAGAACTCTATACCAACTACCATCTTCCCTCTCTTCAATCGGTGTACATGCGCCGGAAGCAAGTCTCAGTTTCAGAAGAGGCTATCCAGCAAGTGATCAATGTCATACCAGTGCCAAGTGACATGGATGGCTACCAAGAAGTCTTACGTCAGCGTGAGAAGTATGGATTCAACTAGGACTCGATTCTCCGAGTTATTGCTGAACCAGAAGGATTTTGGATCCATGGTCAACTCCGGATGAGGCCCAAGAGCATTGACGCTCGCTTCCTCACTGTGGAAGCTAGAGCTTGGGCCCAAATCCTATCTCACTATGTGCTGCCTAGCACCCACAAGTCGTCCATCACGGCGGACCTTGCCTTGCTTGTTTGGTGTGTTCTCACGGAGAAGCCGGTGAACATTCCGCCTCTTGTCAAGCAAGCGATAAGTCAAGTTCATGACCGGGGTAATTTGCCATTTCCAGCATTGGTGTCTGACTTAGTTGCTGCTGCGGGTGTTTCTTGGGAAGCCAAGGATAAGAAGATTATGGTTCCGGCTAAGGGCAATGTGGTCCCAAGCGGAAAATACCTACACCTTCCCATGAACAAACCAAGCCTCGACATGGCCCCGCCACTTCTTTTTCCTTCTAGCTCATCATCACCACCACTGAGATCCACACATCAAAGATAGAAGATCTTTACCGGAAGCTTGATAGATATGAGCGGCGCAACCACCGCCGATATACTTACATCAAGACGCTTCTGGGTTTTGTTACCCCTAGCATGGAGGAACCCAAAATATTCACATCCACCTCAGACTCGAGTGATGGGAGCTCTGATGAAGGGAATAGAGAAGGCTCCGCTCCCGACTGTCCCTTGCGTATTATTCGTAGCACGGAGGATCGTGCTAATTTCTAAAGTGTGGGGAGGTCGTCCAACCGATCTCCATGGGTAACGTTCTCTTCCCCTCCATACCCATGGATTTATTTTTCTTTTTATATATTGCATGTGTAGTTAGTCTTGCTTGTAAATACTCTTTTCATGATAGTTAGTTTCTATAGAGTTACTTGGTCAAAACAATAACTTTCTTTTCAAGAAACTGTGTTCTGGGTGACCTACCAAAATTTCTGAAAATTTTTGCAATAAACTTGCTTTAAGAATGTATTTTGGAACATAGTGATTGAGTTAAGGACACAAGCACAAAAGTTTTGAGGCTATTGCATGGTTACATCTTTTAACCATTATTTCCATTCTTGTGTGCATATCTCCCTCTCTATGACTGTGATCCTTGCTTTGTCTGATTCTATATGTCCATTGCTTTGCGTATGAATGCATTTACATGATTGAGGCCATCAATTCAATAGTCACTTCTCCCAAATAGCCTTAACCCTTATATCTACCATTGCTAACCAATTTTGAGCTTTTGATAAACCCTTTTGTTCTTAAATAGAGCACATCAACAACCCTAAGTGAAAAACTATGAATGTCCCTGAATTTGAATCCTTGATTGGCTTAGGTAAGTTAGGATGTGTAGCATTCAATTAGGAGGGTATACTTGGGAAATTCGGGTAGATATGTAGGTATGTAATTGTAGTGCAATTGAAAAATTCTAGGATTTTGGGAACATGCTCATGTGGCGGATGATTAAACTGTATGCATTGACGCTTGGGTTTACAAAGAAACCCCAAGAAAGGAGGATGCTTAAAAAATAAAAAATAAAAAAAATAAAAAATAAAAAATAAAAAAAAAGAAGAAAGAAAGCAATGAAAGGGGACAAAGACGCCCCGAGATAAGGTAATAAAAACAATGCATATGGGTGTGAATTGAAAAGAATGCATGAGTATGCAAAAAGGGTAAAATTCAAGGGTAGCTAGGAATGTATTGTAGTTGTATAGGTTGTTCTATGTGTTTAGTGGATCCTAGATTGATCAAGGACTCAAATTTTGAACCCACTTGGCCATATACATCCTTACCTTCACCCTAGCCCCGTTACAACCCATGAATAAGACCTCATGATACTTGTAAGCATGCATTAAGTAATTGATGATTGTTAGATGAAAGACAAATCTTGGAAAGCATGATTAGGAGGAGATTGAGTGACGAACCCTAGACACTTGAGCGAATAGAGCGGATACACTTCCGGTGAGGGTTCGATGCTCAATGCTTGTTCCCGGCTTTCACAAGCGTTCGTTCAGCAAGTCATATGCAATCTTTAGTGATATTCAATTTGGTAGGATTCATGAATTGCATACTATTTTCACCCTATATGCTCACATGTATTCTTGAAGGATAGATTTACTCTTTACCAAGTATATAGATGATTTTACATTAGTTGCATGCATCCACTTAGGTAGTTTGCATTTCATAAACCATTTCTCACCATGATCTTTGGTCTTTTTATTTTAAGCATGAGGACATGCTTGGTTTAAGTGTTGGGAGATTTGATAAACCCTAATTTTGTAGTTTATCTTGTGCTTATTTTGAGGGATTTTATCAATATTTCTCACACTTATTCGCAAGAAATGCATGGTTTTGTGTTCACTTTCCAATATTGCTCTATGATGTAAAACATGCTTATTTTGCCTTAAAATTGCCATATTTTAATCCTCTTCTATTGCTATTCGATGCCGTGATGTATTTGTTGAGTAATTTTAGGAATTATACGGTAGGAATGACTTAGAAGAGAGGGAGAAAGCATGTACAAAGGGGAGGAACATGAAGAATTGAGATCTTGGGAAAAGCAGCATCGGCGTGCTCGTGCACTCCACGCGCACGCATGGATGGGATTGGCTGGAAGCGGCGCGCAAGGATAAACGCATCCGCGCGAATCAGGAGATTCTTATCAACGCGCACGCGCACTTGGCGCGCACGCGTAGATCGCAAGAGAAATCGGCGCGCGCGCACGCATGGCGCGCACGCGTGGAAGGCTGCACGTGACCTCATTAAAGGAAATTGTGCCTGGCGATTTCTGAGGCTCATTAGGCCCAATTTCAAGCTGTTTCTGCATGGAAAAAGGCCCAAGGATGCTAGGGGAAAAGGGGGGATCACTCATTTTACACTAGGACATAATTTTTAGCTAGTTTTAGGTTCTTTGTTGTTATAGAGGGAGAAACCCTTGTTCCTCTCTAGACCTAGTTTTAATTTGATCTTTCCTTGTTGATTTGTGACTTGGATCTTGTTAATTACTAGTTTTAATTGTTCAATTTGAATTTCTTGTTACAATTTTGCTTATATCTTGTGATAGTTTATGAATTCTTGTCAATTCTCATTTTATACCCATTTCATGAATGTTGTGAATCTTGACTTGTTGATGTTACATTGATGATTTCTATACTTAGCTTTGTTGTCTGGATGATTACATGGTGATAATTGTTAGTGGGTATTTGTAGATATCAATTTAATTGCTATTTTGAACATGCCTTTTGTTAGTGCTTACCAAGTATTTGATGAATTGTTTACTTTGATTATGGAGTAGTCTTTTTCACTCTTGGCCTAGGTCAAGGGAATTGGGTAAACTTGAGTCATTGGGTCTAATGGATTTGATGATTTGGGAGCCCTAGGTGGTCAATTTGATACTCATTGACGCCAACCCACTACTAATTTAATTAGTAGGTAGGTTGGGACTTATGGGTTGATGTGATCAGGGCCATTTGACGTACTTCAAGTCTAGGAGTAGATATCACGTACTTAAGACATTGAGGGTAGACTTAATGAGCTTGGTTCCTTATAATTGTCAAGGTATAGTTGTTAGACAAGGATGGCGATCCCAATTCCCGAGCCTAGCCAAGGGTTACCTTCATTATTCATACTTGAAAATCAACTTTCTCAACCAATTGCTTTAGTTGTAGTTTCTTATTTGGGTTACAATAGAATTAAGTGGAATGTTGTTTATTCATTTAAGGTGCTTATGTTTTGCTTAGTTGATTGAATTAATTGTTGCATTTTAAGATTACTTGTTTATTAAGATTCCCATTTATCTTCATGCTTATAACTCACAACCCCAGATTTCTAACCAATGTTGAAGCACATGATTGCCCATTCCTTGTGAGACGACCCGAGGTTTGAATACTTCGGTTATTTCTATTGGGGTTGAACTTGTGACAACCAAATCCCTCTTCTAAATTTGACCCCCGAGGATTGTTGTTGGTAGAGCTATACTTACAACGCGGTTTTCTTGAAGAGAATCTTTACCAATACATCCTTGGCACTTGCCATGTCATTGAACGCTAGTGAGGAAGCCCTCACTGGGCATTCAACGCCCTAAGAGGGGAGCATTGCTGGCATTGCACGCCATCCAGGGAGCAGCCCCTAGGCATTCAAACGCCAATGTAGAGAAGCAGGGAATCTGGAATTCCCTAGCCTCTCAGGACCAAGAGGTCCCACAGAAGCTCCACCTACCCCACTTTCTTCCTCATTGATCATATTTGCTCGAGGACGAGCAAAACTCTTAAGTTTGGTGTTGCAAAAGCTTTGCATTGTGACTTTTACCACTCTTAAGTATAGAAGAAGAGGATGGAGCAAACTAGAGAGCATGCACATAAGCTTGTGTAGCCGCCTCAACAAAGACAAAGGAGTGACATAGAAGAGATCAAGCACTACATGGGATCCTCAAGGAGGAGCACTGTCCACCATCATTCAGGTGGATTCGTTCTCTTTTACTCCTTTCCTTTTCTATTTTCTGTCTGTTTATTTATCTGTTCTCTTGTCTTAGTTGCATGATCATTTGCATTGATGTCTTAAAAAGTTGTAAAATGTTCCATATATCTCTCACCTTGCTTAAATAAAAAAATTTTATTTGAAAAGAATTGAGAGATGCATGAATTTCAAGTTTAAAATAAGAATAGTTTAATTAGTTTGATGTGGTGTCATTTACTTTTATTTTCTGAAGAATGAAATAAACATTGCATATTTGAAGTTGAAATTTATGAATATTGGCTCTTGAAAGAATAAGGAAAAAGGAAAAATATTATTGATAATCTGAAAAATTTGAAAATTGATTCTTGAAGCAAGAAGCAACAAAAAGCAAAAGAAAAAGCATGTTGCAAAAGAAAAAAAATTATTATGCATGCAAGAAAGCAATTGGCAAAAAAGAAAAGAATAAAAAGAAAAATCCATTACTGCCCAAAAATGCAGGAAAATGAGGGAAGATTGAAAAAGCCAATAGCTCTTAAAACCAAAAGACAAGGGTAAAAGGGCCCAAGGCTTTGAGCATCAATGGTTAGGTGGGCCAAAAGGAATAAAATCCTAGCCTAAGCGGCTAAACCACTGTCCCTAACCATGTGCTTGTGGCATGAAGGTGTCAAGTGAAAAGCTTGAGACTGAGCGGTTAAAGTCATGGTCCAAAGCAAGAAGAGTGTGCTTAAGAACTCTGGATACCTCTATCTGGGGACTCTAGCAAAGCTGAGTCACAATCTGAAAAGGTTCACCCAGGTAAAGTGTCTTTGGCATGAATGTATTCGTTGGTAATATTGGAAAACAGAGTGCTTAGGGTCACGGCCAAGACTCAAAAAGTTGTGTTCAAGAATCAAAATAAGCTTAACTAAGAGTGTCAATAATACCATCTGGACTCTAAGTTCCTAAAGATGCCAACATCTCTGAGTTTCAATGGATAGTGAGATGCCAAAACTATTCAGAAGCAAAAAGCTACTAAGTCCCGCTCATCTGATTTTAACTATGCTTCATTTGAAATATAGAAATTTATTGTATCTTAATTTTCTTTTGTATCTTACTGTGTTTTTAGTTGCATGGGGACAAGCGCTTTTTGGCATCACTTTCATATAGTTTTTAGTAGTTTTTGTTTAGTTTTTATTAAGTTTTTATAGGTTTTAGTGTTAAAATCACATTTTTGGATTTTACTATGAGCTTTTGTGTTTTTGGGCAATTTCACAATATATAATAGTCTATACTTTGCTTCGTATTAGAAGGCCTAAAACTGTTGTCCAACGCCAGCTTTCTGCCCCCTTCCATGCGTCCAGCACCCAAAGAGCGCCCAGCGTCCAAAGGCCCAAAGAGGACCCCCTAGCTGGCATTCCATGCCCAAGGAGCCTCATAGCACGTGGATCTCATTAAAGCTCATTAATGAAAAGTTAGAAGAAAATGGAATAATATCTACTAATACTAATATATAATATAATATAATATAATGAATATTATATTCAAAAATCTTATATTCAAATTGGAAAATTGAATACATTTATACAAAACTTCTACCCCGAGCACACGCAATAGAGCCGTAGACAGTCAAGTCAAATCCAATCCACGAAATAATTTGATCTATGGACAGCATCGTTGTGGTAAAGGCCGTAATGCCAGAGGAATCATTACGCCCAAACACTCACCAAGTGGGCCTCATAAGTGGATTTTAGCACTAAATAGATTGCTTTACCCTTACTAGTCATTTGTTTAGTATTTATAGGGGTTATGTTCATGTAATTTAGATCATCATCATCACTTTTCCCATTATTTTCGTTTTTCACCATTGTTTTTACCTTCAGTATGAGTTTCTAAACCTCCTAGGTTGAGGGGAGGAGCCCTGCTGAGTCCTATGAATTAATAAAAGTACTATTTCTTCTTCTTCAATCCTTGTCTGATCTATCTCTAAGATGTATATTCCGATCTTCATTGTGATGAACAGAACGATCTGACAAATTGGCTATGTTCATCACATTAAGACGAACGTGCCTGACAAACACCTGCGTTTACTTGGGTTCGTGTGAGTACCTGGAAGAAAAGCACGAGCCAACAACTATGGATTTACATCTCTCAGACGGTTAATCCACGATTTCATTGGGGACTTCTCGAGACACCAGTTCAGCCGATCTCTGGGGAGATTTAGGTCTCCGTGGTATAGGCTAGATCCAAGAAGCAGCATTCTCTAATTTGAAAGATTCTACCTTGTCTGTGGAGTTTTGAGTAGGATCGCCACGAGAATGGATTGCTATGCGCTTCACCCTCCGTCAGATTGAGTAACCACGGCCAAAGGCCACAGCCGTGTTTAACCAGTAGCAGAAGAGATCAAGGACCACTGGCATGGCTTTGATCACTTACAGCCTGCCATAGAAGAAGATCATTCACAAGCAAAGAAGATTATAGTATCAGAGTTACTTCAGAAAGACAAAGCAACTCCGACTCTCAACTCTATTCCTATCCTTATTTAAACTTAACATCCAAATGTTTGATATTCCAATCCTTACTTCCACTTAATACCCAAAAACCTTCCGATTCTGCCTAACTAAGACCTGCAAGACAACCATAGCTTGCTTCAAGCCACAATCCTCGTGGGATCGACCCTGATTTGCTCAGGTATTACTTGGACGACCCAGTGCACTTGCTGGTACTACTGCTATTGTACAAAATAGTATGGGTTTTGCGTACACGCGCACCAATCAGCATATCCAAAAACTTAACAAAAACTCTGCAAGCTTCGTCCTTCGTCCTAAAAAGAGAAGTCTTTAGGGGGGAGAACATCATCCTCGCTAGTTCTCAGTAGAGGATTTTTAAGAATTGTTATAAGAAGATATTTTAAATAAAACTATTTTCAATCGCAGTGATTCGTCAGTTCATAGTCCAAATGTAAAACTCGTATTTTTCTTATAAAAATTTCACGCAAAATAATATTCCATACATTTTACCATTTACCAAGAAACTATTTTAAATCAAAACTTACCATTGGTCCAACCAATCACAGCCTTTGGCTCAAATTAGATCAACTCGGCCTCCAGCCCAAATTATATCACCACAGCCCGTGGCCCAAATTAAAAAAAATTCACCATCAAAACTCAATCCTAAAACAGAATCAATCACAAATACAAACAAATTCAAGGCAAGCACATTTAAAGAACAATTACCACAAGTATCACAGTTACCAATTAAAAAAATTCATTAAATAGGCAAACCAAAACACTTAAGCACACCCAAACAAAGCAAACAAATGCAACATGATGAATGCTTGTCCTACTGGCCGTGAGCTCACGTGTCAGTTGAATCGCCAGAGCTCGACACATCCGGTAGCTAACCCGGACATTGTCTCTAGGTTGTGCATCCCCAGGAGGATCATAAATGAAGAAGAGTGCCTTTCCATCTTCTCTTGGAGGTTGATGAACGGATTTCTGTCGGTAAAGAATTCACAAATAAATTCTCGTTGCTAGTATAGTTCCTAAACCAACAAAGAATCCTTTCATACAAAAAATTGTTTGTCACTAAAACAAACCCAAATAAAATTAATAACCGAAGTATTTAAACCTCGGGTCGTCTCTCAAGGAATTACAGGGAAGTGTTCTTGTTATTGGTTATGGGAAAGTATCTTTTTGGATTTTTAAAAGGTTGAACAAGGAATGTAAATGACAAGAAAATAAACAAACAATTAATAAAACTCTTGGCAAGAAAGTAAATTAATAACTAGAAAAGCTCTTGGCAAGGTATGAGAATTAGACATCCTATCATAGTTATCCTTATCAATTGTGTTGAGAATTATTCATTGCTCCCACTTAGTTAACCTCTAACTATGAAGGAAAGTCAAGTGGACTAATCAATTTGACTCCTCAAGTCCTAGTCAACTCCTAAGGAAAGACTAGCTTTAGAGGGATCCAAATCAACCAGCAATTTTCAATTATCAATCACAAAGGAGTTTGATAACTCAAGAGTCTCCAATTACTCAACCAAAGCCAAGAATATAGAAATCTAATTTAGAATCCAACCAAGCATTTTATCAAACACTTGGAAGGCACAACATAAAAATATAGAAAACTAGTAAGGAATATTAAATCCAAACAACCAATTGCAATTATCAATGACTCAAAAGTAAGAGAAGAAGCAAAAATTATGAAATACCTCAAATTGCATTAAATATAAAATCAAATCTAACATAAGAATTCATAAGTTAAATTGGAAAAATAAATGAACCAACAAGAGAAATAAGTAAACTAAAGGACTAGAACAATTAAGAGTAGAAGAAAACTAAATTAAAGTAGAGTAGAATTCTCAAACTAAGAAAAGCTAAACCTAAAATCCTAACCTAGAGAGAGGAGAGAGCCTCCCTCTCTAGAAACTACATCTAAAACCTAAAATTATGTGAATTGATGAATGAATGAATGCCTCCTATGTTTCCCCCATTCTGCAGCTTCTATTATGTGTTTTTCGGGCTTGGAACTGGGCCAAAAGGAGCCCAAAAATCGCTCCCAATGCTTTTTGCAAATTTTTGCAGATGGCGCATGTCACGCGCGCGTAGGTCACGCGTGCGCGTCATTTGGTGAAATCCCTTGTCACGCGTACGCGTTAGTCACACGTACGCGTTAGTCACACGTACGCGTCGCTCGTCTTTTGCGCTAGGCACGCGTACGCATCACCCATGCGTGCGTGTCGCTGCCAGTTTCTCAAAACCTCATTTTCGCACGTTCTTTCCACTTTTGCATGTTTCCTTTCCATCCTCCGAGCCATTCCTGCCCTATAGATCTTGAAAACACTTAACACACGTATCACGGCATCGAATGGTAATAAGAGAGAGTTAATAATTAGCAATTTTAAGGCCAAAGAAGCATTTTTTTCAATCATAGCATAGAATTAGGAAGGAAAATGTAAAACATGCGAATTCTATAAATAAGTGTAAGAATAGTGGATAAAATTCACTCAATTAAGCACAAAATGTACCACGAAATAGTGGTGCATCAAATCTCCCCACACTTAAATATTAGCATGTTCTCATGCTAAGCTCAGGAGAAGCTAAAAAGCAGTGAAGAGGAAATGGTAAAAATTATGAAATGCAACCTATCTATATGAATGCAACTAAATGCAAAAATACTTCTACCTACTTGGTCAAAAGTAAACAAATTCTCCAAGACAAACATAGATCAGATTCTACTAATTCAAATCACACAATAAAAGACAAGTAAACTTGTAGGAAGATAGCTCATGAAAGCAGGGAATATAGAATCAAGCATTGAACCCTCACTGGAAGTGTATATGCACTCTAATCGCTCAAGTGTCTAAGGTCAATCCACTCTACTCTTCTCTAGCCATGCTTTCTAAAACTTTGTTCTTCATCTAACCCATCAACAAATATTTAATGTACCAATGCAAACATCATGAGGTCTTTTCAAGGTTGTAATGGGGCTAAGGTAAGGGTGAGGATATATGTATGGCCAAGTGAGCTGTAATATGAATCTTTGACTAGCCTAAGTTCTCACCTAACACACACACTCTCTATGTATTTCTAATTCATGCCTAGCTACCCAAAATTCCCACTTTTGCATATTTCACATACTCATGCATCAAATTTTCTTTAATTTTATCACATATGCATTGATCTTTTATTAAACTTAGCATTGGATAATTTTGTCCCCTTATTTATTTATCTATTTACTTATTTGAATATTTTTTTATTAAAAATATAAAAGTAAACATAACATATCAATGCACATGGATTTTTTTTATTTTTCTGGTCTCACATGAGTAGGTACCCAAATTCTCAATATTTTGTCAATAGAACACTGTACACTTTCATCAACCCAAGTTCCCACAGTTCCCCACACTTAATTGACACACAATTTCTATCTTAAGCTAACCAAAGATTCAATTGGGGTAATTAATTGTTTTTTTCTCTTAAAACTAGTGATGTGGTAAAATATAGAACAAATGGGGATTAAAAGGCTCAAGGTGGCTAACAAAGGTGATTGAAAGGATAGGCTATTTGGGATGTGAGAGCTAATAACAAATGATGGCATCAATCATATGTACGCATGCAAATACACTAAACAATGGACATATAGAATGGAACAAAACATAGATTGCAATCATAGGGAAGAAAACACACAAGAATAAAAATATTATGGTTAAATAATGTAACCATATAATTAAGCTCAAAGTCTCACAGGTTATGTGTTCTTAGCTCAAAAATCATGTTCTAAATTAAAATTTTCAAACAAGTTTAACAAAAAAGTTTTAATTTAAATTAGTGAAATGCTATAAAAAGGGTCTTGAAAGGAAACTCATTCCTTTTAACCAAGCAGTGGTAAAATATTCACAAAATCAAACAAACATGCAATCAAACATGCAAATGCAACAACTAACAAGGAAGAATTAAATATTGGTGTTGAAATAGGAAGTGACTAACCCACGGAAGTTGGTATCGACCTCCCCACACTTAAAGATTGCACCGTCCTTGGTGCATGCTGAGATGTGCAAGTGGATAGGTTGCTACAACTGATGCTTTTCTCCAAAAATTATGCAGATGGACTTGTCTGTTACCCTATGTAAATGACTTCCGGTTTCCTTCCTGGTGGCCATCCTGAAAGAAGAGAAAAAGGAAGAAAAGTAGCCCAAAAACAAAGATAGAAAACAGATAAAATATGATTGGTTAATGCCAAATAATGAGGGTCTCAATTATATTGTAGCTACAACATGCAAGTGAGAAAACAGTAGAAGCAAATGGCATATCAATAGTGCAAAAATTGCAACAATAGGGGAGAGAGTGTGGGTAATGAAAGACAGTGTAAGTGCATGTCAATGCAAAGGAATACAAGTATCAGAAAAGATCAACATTGATTTAAATAATATTATCCAACAATGGAAAACAAGTCACTAAGCACCAAAATAATACCAGAAAAGATGCAACAGTTGAATAAGAAAATTTAACACCAATGGTAAAATAGGAAATTAGAAAAGGAGATAAAAATAAGAATAAAATTAAAATGCAATGAAAAAAAAGTATGCAAGTGCAGTATGTAAAAGAAAATGAAAGAGAACAAGGATGAGAAGTCAAAGAGATGAAGAAGAAGAAGAAGGTAAGAAAGGAGGAAGAAAGAAGTAGAAATGATAGAAGAAAGGAGAAAGGAATGAAAAACAGGAAGCGACGCGTGCGGGGGCATCACGCGTACGCGTGAAACTGAGTTGGCCATGCGATGCATAAGCGTCGCCCACGCATACGCGTGGGTGGTCTGAAAGCAAAAGAACGCACACGCGTCAGGGACGTGTACGCGTGGGGTGATTTTGTGCCTCTAGCACAGTTCCAGTGCGAAGGCAGCACAACTCTCGGGTCAAACACCCATTTACGCCGATTGCCATGTCCACGCGTGCGCGTGCTTGACGCGTACGCGTGCTAGACGCGTATGCGTGGGTCAAAGTGTGTGCAGAGCACACTAGCCGCACGATTCCATCACAACTTCCTGTTCGTTGGATGGGATAGCAAAATTGGGAATCGACGCCCACACCTGGCCTACGCGCACGCGTGGGTTGCACCCTTTTTTTATATGCAGAATGCAAAATACAGAATGCAGATGATTATGCAGAAATTATGAATGAACACTAATAAAATAAAACTAAGAATAAAAATGAAAGATCATACCATGGTGGGTTGTCTCCCACCTAGCACTTTTAGTTAAAGTCCTTAAGTTGGACATTTGGTGAGCTCCTTGTTATGGTGGCTTGTGCTTGAACTCATCTTGAAAATGCCACCAACGCTTGGACTTCCAATAAGCTTCAACATCTCCAAGTGAATTCACCAAGCTTTGATGAAGTTCTCCACAAGCTTTGATCTCCCAAAGTTGATCCTCTTGTATGCCCGGATCCCAAATCTTGTTTCGACACCCGTCTGTAAGTTGATCATCATGATTCCATCCGGGTGGTTTAGCCTTGAAATTCTCGTGTAAGCACCCATACATCCTCCTGGACCCATTCACTTTGGTTCTATACCAACCATTATTATCGAACCTTGAGTGTGCAACCATCATGAACCTAGAGTGACGCTTCCAACCACCACACAATTCCCCCTTACTCTTCAATCCGCAGAGAGCTCTAAGTTGACCATCCGTCTCAAGCAAACCATAGTCAAGTGGGAAAGTAAAGGTTAAGGATAAGAATTTTACCCACTTGATTGTTGTATTGGATGGTAATGGCTTTGGGAGAGGTGTTTCTAATGATCTTGCAAGCTCCACTCCCTTGTGTTCTTTCTTGACAACTTCCACTTCTTTGCAAGCTTCTTCAATTTCAACCTCTTCCTCTTGGTAGCTCTCTACCAATTCAATCTCTTCTTCATTGCTTACCAAGGGCATGGGAGGTTGTGCCTCTTCTTCTTTAATCTCCATCTCTTGATCAACCTCTTCAAAGTCTTCAACCATGATATGCCTTGGAGGTTGTACACCCTCCTCAACATCAAATTCAAACGTCTTGGAAGGAGGCTCTATGACTTGACTTTCCCATGGAGGTTCCGCATCTCCTAAATCTTCAACCACTTCCTCCTCTTCAACTATTACAGCTTCCTCCACTTGTTCCAATACAAAGTCACATTCCTTATTGTCCACGGGAGTTTCTAGTGTTTCCTTCATGCTACGCTCTTCATTAGATTCTCTACATGTAGCTATGGGAGTTCCTTGAGTGTCCAACCATTGGGAGGCTAGTCGATTTACTACCTCGATCAAGACAGCCGTGAATTCTAGTACCTTCTTAGTCATCCTTTCTTGCCCTTGAAGAAGTACACCAAGGGTTTCATTCATTGGAGATTGGGGTGGTTAGAAGGGTTCATCGCATGGGAAGAATGGTTCATGATAGGAAGGTGGTTCTTCTTGATAAGGATAAGGAGATGGTGTATATTGAGGTGGTGGTTCTTGGGAGTAATTGTGTTGGAATGGGGGTGGTTCTAAGTATGGTTCATAAGGCTCATAAGGCGGTTGGTATGCTGGATATAGGTTAGGGTCATATGGGGGTGTTTGGTGGTAAGGTGCTTGTGAGTATAGTGGTTCAAAGCTATGTTGAGGAGGGGGTTCATAGGTATATTGTGGTGGGTGTTGATTGTCACAGAGAGGTCCAGCATAACCATTGTCTTGGTATGCATCATAGAATGGTTGTTGATAGTCCATTGGAGGTGGTTGTTGCCAAAAGGGTTGATCAGATCCTTGTGGCTCCTCCCATCTTTGATTGTCCCATCCTTGATGCAAGCCTTCATTGTAATTTCCACTTCCTACAGCATGATTATAACCAAACTCGTAGCCAAAGGGGTGAGAATTCATGGTAACAAAAGAAAATAAAAACAAAAACTAATAAAAATTAAGCAACAAAGTCCTAAAACTAACAAAAACTAACAAATAAGCAAAAAGCAAATATTTACAATAACCAATAATAAGGCACACGTTTGCAATTCTCCGGCAACGGCGCCATTTTGATGAACGGATTTCTGCCAGTAAAGAATTCACAAATAAATTCTCGTTGCTAGTATAGTTTCTAAACCAACAAAGAATCCTTTCATACAAAAAATTTTTTGTCACTAAAACAAACCCAAATAAAATTAATAACCGAAGTATTTAAACCTCGGGTCGTCTCTCAAGGAATTGCAGGGAAGTGTTCTTGTTATTGGTTATGGGAAAGTATCTTTTTGGGTTTTTAAAAGGTTGAACAAGGAATGTAAAGGATAAGAAAATAAACTAACAATTAATAAAACTCTTGGCAAGAAAGTAAATTAATAACTAGAAAAGCTCTTTGCAAGGTATGAGAATTAGATGTCCTATCCTAGTTATTCTTATCAATTGTGTTGAGAATTATTCATTGCTCCCACTTTGTTAACCTCTAACTATGAAGCAAAGTCAAGTGGACTAATCAATTTGATTCCTCAAGTCCTAGTCAACTCCTAAGGAAAGACTAGCTTTAGAGGGATCCAAATCAACCAGCAATTTTCAATTATCAATCACAAAGGAGTTTGATAACTCAAGAGTCTCCAATTACTCAACCAAAGCCAAGAATATAGAAATCTAATTTAGAATCCAACCAAGCATTTTATCAAACACTTGGAAGGCACAACATAAAAACATAGAAAACTAATAAGGAATATTAAATCCAAACAACCAATTGCAATTATCAATGACTCAAAAGTAAGAGAAGAAGCAAAAATTATGAAATACCTCAAATTGCATTAAATATAAAATCAAATCTAACATAAGAATTTATAAGCTAAATTGGGAAAATAAATGAACCAACAAGAGAAATAAGTAAACTAAAGGACTAGAACAATTAAGAGTAGAAGAAAACTAAATTAAAGTAGAGTAGAATTCTCAAACTAAGAAAAGCTAAACCTGAAATCCTAACCAAGAGAGAGGAGAGAGCCTCCCTCTCTAGAAACTACATCTAAAACCTAAAATTATGTGAATTGATGAATGAATGAATGCCTCCTATTTTTTCCACATTCTGCAGCTTCTATTCTGTGTTTTTCGGGCTTGGAACTGGGCCAAAAGGAGCCCAGAAATCGCTCCCAGCGCTTTCTGCACGTGGCGCATATCACGCGTACGCGTAGGTCACCCGTACGCGTAGGTCACGCGTGCGCGTCATTTGGCAAAATTCCTTGTCATTGTACGCGTTAGTCACGCGTACGCATCGCTTGTCTTTTGCGCTAGGCATGCGTACGCGTCACCCATGCGTGTGCGTCGCTGCCGGTTTCTCGGAACTTCATTTTCGCACATTCCTTCCACTTTTGCATGTTTCTTTTCCATCCTCCGAGCCATTCCTGCCCTATAGAGCTTGAAAACACTTAACACACATATCACGGCATCGAATGGTAATAAGTGAGGATTAATAATTAGCAATTTTAAGGCCAAAGAAGCATATTTTCAATCATAGCATATAATTAGGAAGGAAAATATAAAACATGCGAATTCTATATAAGTGTGAGAATAGTGGATAAAATCCACTCAATTAAGCATAAAATGTACCCCAAAATAGTGGTGCATTAAAGGTATCAAGAAGGAGAGTGCCTTTCCACATTAAAGGAGTGTGTCTTTCCACTTTACAACCAGAGAAAGATGTGGGAAAAACAATATGAAAGAGACTGTCTTTCCACCTTCCTCACATCCATACCACAACAAGAGAGAAAATCCTTTATCCTCAACTTGCCAAATCCGTAAGTGGGACAATACTACCGTCCTCACAACATCAATCATACTTACATATCAACAATATCCACAATCAATCATGCTTAAAAAAATTATAATTCTTTCCTTAAATCAACTCAAGACAAAATAAGTTATTAAATTAGATCAAGTTACCTTAAATCAAGATTTATTAAATTAAATTCCACGGAGAAGTCTCCAAACTTTAAGGGAGCGACAACCAGTCTCGTTACCGTTCAACCAAATACCCGAAATATAATCCTTTTTGTAAATAGTTAAACCAAATTCATTTTTTTAAAAAAGCAAGTTAAATCCTTGTTTTTAATCAACCAAAACCCGAAACTACATCAAAAACCATTTACAGCTTAAGACATTTTTTTAAAAGTCTCAAAATCTCTTTCTTCTGAACCAAATCAAGTTCTAAATACTTTAACTCCTCAAAATGGAATTCTTCAATTGAATAAATCAATGTTAACTTCTTTTCAAACTCGAAACTTTTTCTTAAAGACTCGAAATTTGTTATTCTTAAATACTTATAAAAATTTCAACAGCACCTCTCCTAAAACTCGGACTTTGCCACCTTTTACGGGTCTCATCCAAACATTTCTCAAATCCTTTCTAAAAGGTTCAAAACCAAATCATTTCCCAAATAAATACAAGATTTAGATTTTCAACTATCAATTCATTTTCAATGTCAAACTATTTCGAAATCCAACCAACTTCAATATCCAACGCCAAATCAAGAAAATCAACATAACAAAATATCAACACCTAATTCATTCCAGTAAATCAAGAGGCCAATTTAACAACCACCAACTCAACAAAATCAATTAACCAGGTTATACAACCTTCCCAAATACTCAAAATATCCATCAAACTAGCAACTCCATTAATCCATAATAGCTCAATTTAATCCATAAGATATTATGAAAATCATAAAAATACATTTTTTTGCATTACTATCGACTTATAATAATTCTTGATAGTAAATTGAGTTTAAGAAATTGTCCCTACCTCAATCGCGACTCAACTACGTAGCAAAACTTTTTTTCTCAGCCTGCAGCAAAAGCAGCCACAATCACAGCTCCATTTCACCTTCGCAGCAGAAACGACAAATCAAAACACGACATGCAATCACCGTAATTCAACCCTATCACAAAAATACCACAGAAAACTGAGTAATATATAACGGAATAGCGATAAAAGGGGTTTTTGGAGGAAAACAACTGCCTGCACTAAGAAGGAATCGAGACAACGGAACGACAGCAACCCCCGCACGGCTCCGGTGAATTCTATCAGTGACAGCAGCCTCTGACAGCAACATTGACATAACGACGACTTCCAATGATGGGGTGCAACTCACTGGTGACTATTGCAGCAGTGGAGGACGACATCAACAGCAGTGAAGGCAGCAGGAGGTGCAACCTCAGACCCCTCTCTCCCTTTCTCATCTTCGCACACTTTCTCTCTCTCTGAAGCTCGACATTCACCCACAGATGGCAACGCAGCAACTCCATGGTGTTAGAACAGTGATGGCAATCGGTGACTCGACCGCGAGGCACGATGACGGCTCAACGGACGACGATAGTGGCTCCCTCCGTGTCTCCTCTCTTGCACTCGTTCTCTCTTTCTTTTCCTCCCTGACGGCTCTGCTTTCTGACAGTGGCAACGGATGCAGTTTCCCTCTCTCTTCCCGATCTCCCTCTTCCTGGCAACACAACGGTGGCGATAGTGGCAGTGACGCCCACCGCGCCGCCTCCCTCTTATTCCTCTTCCCCTTTCTCTTTCCTTTCTCACTTTTCTTTCTTTCTTTCATCATGCCGTGAGAGTGTGTATATGAGAAGAGGATGGCGGTAGGTGAGTGGCGGTGAGAGAGTGGCTAGGTTAGGGTTTTTTGTGTGTGTGTGTGTGTGTTTTGAAATTAGGGTTAGGGTTAGGGTTAGGGTAGTTTAGATTATTTTAATAAAATTAGGGGTAATTGAGTAATTGAAAACCAATTTTAATCCGACACTAATATTTACAAAAATACTAATTATCAAATTACGATTTATTTTCAATAATTAGAAATAATCAAATTAACTTCCTTTAAAATCATAAAATAAAGCTCAAAATCTAAATATTCAAAATTAAACATATAAAATTTTCATTACGTTTCAATCACCAAATAAAAATCTCTAAAAACATAATCTTGAATAAATATAATAAATTGTAAAATAACTTACTATTAAATTTTTGAAAGCCACGGTCTTACACCTTACACAAAAATTAGTCAAACAAAACCCATTTCCGTTCAATTAAATACCCAAAACATATTTTTAACTTCATTTCTTTATTTCAAGAAATTTCTAAAAATCTTAAAAATCATTTCGTTTCTCCAAATCAAATTGGAATACTTTAACTTTTCTAAAATGTCACAAAATATAATTTTGTATTCAAATTCAATTACTTTCAAATCCACTAAAAACTTCTCGAAATCAGCTTCACTTCTTTTTAAGTTTAAAGGAAAGATATTCCCCAAAAGATTCGAATCATTTTTAAAACTTGTTTAATTACTATTTTTTTACCCCCAAACTTGTATAAAAATACATTTTCATCCTCAGAATAAAATTAGTGTTAGTGGCATAACTTCTTCTCAAAAACTAAAACTTTACTTGTGATTTTTCAAAATATCTGCTTGATTTTTAATCCATTCTTGAGCTTTACGATTATCGATATTTCACAGCTTTTAATTTAATCCTTTAACCAACAAACCACATCAAATTTATCAATATTTCAAACATAAAAACCCCCAAAAACACCCACAATAGATCCGTTTTAGTAGCTTCATCAAAACCAAACATAAAGCACTAAATCAAGAATATTTCATCGAAATTCAAACACAAAATCATTCAATTTCAAGCCACAATCACCCAATCAACAATCACACATGAAGAACAGATTTAATTATTACAAAATTACCGAATCCTACCTTTGTTTGACATCCACAAAACTGAAACACCAAGAAAGCTTTCTGAACAAGAAATCGAAGAAGAAAACGTCAAAATCGATTACTCCACCAACATCACCTTCGGTCGAACCATGCGTGAGAGGGCAGCGACTTCACCATTGATTTCTCCTGAATAAAAGTAATGCCGACGCAAAGAGGAGAAAGATATGAACACCTTAATCGATTTAGATTTTTTATTGGAGCTACGAATCTCAAGAAATCGAATGCTGAAACTTTTAGGGTTTCACAGTTTCTCCATTCTCTCTCTCGGTTGTTTCTGTCTTTTTTTTTCTTAATGGTTCGGTTATGATGATGATTAGTGATGATGAGGATGATTTTGAATGATTTTGTGACACATAGGGGGTTGGGTGTCAAGCATATAAGTTGTTGAGTCAGTGATTCAAATTATAAATATGTTAAACGGATAACTATGAAAGCTGGATATATTAAAACACAAGTAATAATATATATGGAGATAAATATATATGAGTTACTAATATAAATAACATTAGTAACATAATAATTATAAGAATAAAAGATATATGATGAAACATTAGCAAAACTAAGTTCATCGAAGAGTACTGATATTTACTCAAACCGACAGATTTTGAACTCGATAATAATATTATTAAACAAATCCTACTTTTTAATAAAATAGTTTTTAAAAATATAAAATTCAAACTTAATAATATAAAGCATAATTTATTCATATATAGATTTTAAAAAATACGAGATGTTACACATGTCATAGAGGGGTTTATTTAGATACTGACTTTTTTATTGGATATATCCACTGATAATGTATTAAGTCACCAAAATTTACTTCATCAACGAAATGCATGATAAGCTGAATAATGATTGTGAAGAAGGATGGAGAAAAAATCATTTCCATATGACATAGGGTCTGAAGACATAATTTTGGAGGTAGGCAATTACAGTGGATATTGGGGTAGGCAATGCATTATTGGTAGTAATTATTCTATTAGAAAGTGATAGTTATGACTTTTTAACCCAAATAACTTACGCTGTCACAAGTCAACACAACAAGCAATAATATTGCTGGAGTAACCATCTAAAAAGACAACATTTTGTAGAGTCTTTAGAAATACATCCTTTTATGAATTTGACATTGTAAATATGGCAGAAGGATATTTACCACCTTCGGATAGTCATAAGTCAGGCCTTATTATGCCCATACATTATAAGTCTTTTCGCGCTTTATTATTGTCTTTGGACTTTCCACTATCATTGAATATAGTGAACACTACATTATCACAAATAGTTTTCTCTATATATGCATCATATCGAGGTTATGATGCAGAATATTATCTTTCCAATATGGAAGGTCAAAGAATACACTATTCTTTGTCCAAAGTGAGTCATCCTAGTTGGCATCTTGACTATTGCGTCTTTTTTCTCTGTCACATTTGATATCTTCTCAAATGAGACATGCACATTAGATTGTTTCCTCAAGATATCTATTCCTAAAAACTTCTTTGGTAGATCACTATTTTCTACTTGCCTAGAAAATCTTAACTGGTGTTGTCTAAATTTATGGCCCTGGCTTAGAAAACGACGATGATCCATGAAATATCATTTTTGATTGAATGTGATGCATTGAGCCTTAGCATCCAAGTTACACATATGACATGCTAACCCACTGTGAATATTCTACCTAGATAAGTTTGCCAATCCTAAAAAATTACTAATAGTTCACATTAATGTCATTCCATAATTACTTCAAATCATCAGTCATAGGCTGCAAGTAAACATCTATGTTATTACCTGAAATTTTGAACCCAGGAATAATCATAGATAAAATTAAAAAAAAAATTTATTTCATGCAAAGACAGGGAAAAAAATTATACGGAAAAAGAATTACAGGCCAAACAAAATGCTTTGTGATCATGTTTCCAAAAGGATTAAATTCGTCACTTGCTAAGGCTAGGCGAATATTGTGCAAATCCTTAGAAAAATTGGTATACTTCACATAAAAAATTTTCCATGCTTCAGCGTCCCTTGGATGCTTTAACAGATCATTCTTGTTACAACCCTCTTTGTGCCATAACATGTTAATTGATCTTTTGCTACACATGAATAACCATGCAGTCGTAGTATGAGGGGAAAGTAATGAATAGTCTTTGCTAGTAGTGATTTTCATTTCTCCTAATAGGTATTTTGAGCTTAAGAATAGAACCCTTCTGCGTCTTTTGCTTACATCTTAATGCCTCACATCGTTTACACTTGGTCAAGTCTTTTTCATTAACCCAGTATTGCATGCAATCATTTGGACATGCATCAATTTTTTTGTCAATACCCATTTTTCTAATAGTCTTTTTGGCTTCATATAATATCGGTAGAAGTGTTACATGATCAAATGCATCCCGCAATAAATCTAGAATCATTGATGTTGCCTTGTCACTCATACCACACATATACATAATATGGTAAAGCTTCACTAAAAAAGATAGCTTTGAACATTTCGAGCATCTAAGACATAATTCCTACTCTCCATTTGCAAGTAGATTATTAAAATCTCCTGCCTCGCAACTTGGGCCTTCATATAAATATGGCAACTTCTCTTCATCATTTTCAACATGTTCACCCATTATCGTGTACTCGCTTCCATATTGCATTGTGAAATTGAATGCCTCACTAACTATTTGTGACATTGGATTTACTTGGGATATAGGATTTGCAAATGTAACTAGAGCTCTCTTTACCTGGTTTCTCACTATGATGCAATCAAACCGTATATCCAAGGAGAAAGGGTCTTATTAATAGGTGGTCCTAAGCATCTTCTCTTGTTTGCATAAATTAAAATTCACATTGAGGATATTGACACTTTATCATGCCATCTGATACTGCATTAGTAAATGTAAAGTCTAAAAAATTGTTAAATCCTTATCTATATTCTACACTACTTTATGGCTTTAAAATTTAACTTTTATCCACATCTGATATAATATAAAAACACAGCAAACTAATTAACAATTATATGCAAATGAAAAGAAAAACTTGTTATTATATATATAATAAAAGGAAATTATATGTATAATGTTTTGGAAAATAATTTGAAATTATTATTAGTTAAAATATTTTTTGTGTACTCTATAGAGTATTGTAGTTAATTTTTATTATAATCTTAAGTATTTATTATTTTAGTGAATTTTATGATTATTATTTATTATAAAACAAATATAAAAGTCAAAGCATTCCATTATTTATATACATTAAGAGAGAACAAATATGTATCTAAAATACTAATAAGACATTTTATGTAAAGTGCTTTGACAAATAATTTGAAAGTTTTCTTTACATATTTAAATTATTTGAGATACTTTAGATTTTTTATTTTTCTTTTGCATAGTGATAATCACACAAAGGTTTCTTTTCTCTTTCTTAGAGGATAGCATAAGAAAAAGGATGAGTCTGAACATCGAGAAGGCTATAGCACTTCCTCTTAGTTGAAAGATTGCACTTCAATTTAACAAAGAGTTGCTGTAACCAATTCACATTTTTGAAAATATAAATATAAATAAGATATAATTTATTTTATAAATTGGAGTTCTTTATTTTTAGACATTATTTTATTATAATTGAATTAATTTTATAATTATTTGAATTCAATCAAATTCATATTCTTGTATATATTTTTGTTATGATAAAATATTTTACATAATTAAAACTATAAATCTAGTAATTTATAAGTAATGAAAGTTATATGTATATTTTAATTTGAGTAATTGATATTTTTAATTTAAAAATAGAGTTTAGTTAATAGTATTATTATCGAGCTCAATATCCGCCGATATAAATAAATATTGGTACTTTTCTATAAACTTAACATTACTTCATCGTATATCTTTTATCATTATATTGCTAATGTCATTTATATTAGTAACTCATGTATATTATTACTTATGTTTTAATATATCCAGTTTTTATAATTATCTATTTAGAATATTTATAACTTAAACTGCTGACTCAGCAACTTATTAAACTGACACCCAGGGACGGATCTATTCTTGCGGGTGTGGGGACAAGCGCCCCACTACAATTTAGAATTTTATTAAGTAGTATATAATAATAATATTTATTTACCCCCATTAAATTATTAAATTTGACTCCATAATAATTTTTTATTCAACTTTCAACACTTAATAGTCAATTTGAGTATTTCATACTAGATGTCCATTATAATGATCAATTTTTAAATTTAAATAAGATTGGTGTTCTTTCTTAAAAATCGACTCGAAAGAATTATTTATCCATTTGTGTTTCTTCTTTTGAAATTAGCTTTAGTTTTTTATAACTACACTAATTGAATGAACTTTTTTAACTATGAATATCATTAAGAGCTAATTGTATGAAAATTGAGTTTTAAATGATTGTTCAATGACATATACAAAAAAAAGAGACATTTTGATTATATTGTCAAGGTTTTAAAATACGAAATATAAAAAATTAAATTTTAAATTATAAGTTATTATTTAAATTATTATTTTAGTATTTTAATTTGTAATTAGATATTTTGAAACCTAATCATATTTTACAATCACAAAATATAATTATAACAACAATTATGCTACGTATACATAAAATAATCACTTGTACAAAATAAATCTTAAAATATAAATTTTGAAATATAAAATACACATTAAAAATAAGTTAAATAATATATATATTTATACACAAATTTATAGTAGATAATTTGATAGCTAATTTTTATTATAAAAATTATTATCATGTTATATATATTTCGTCCTCACTATCAAAATTTTTTGAATCCGTCACTGCTGACACCTCAATTAGCATTATTCTTAATCATAATCTAATATTATTTTCTTACTCCCATTTATTTCCCTTGGCCGAATGCCCTAAGGAAAAGAAAGAACCGAAGCTAAAGAAATAAAAGAAGATGGCCTATATGTATACATACGTACATATATAACTGTGGACATGCACCTAATCATTTCCCATCATATTAATCATCACCATCTAATATCATCATCATATCTCTTGTTTCCTTCTCAAGTGACCGAACCAATATAAAGAAATAAAAGAAAGAAAGCCAAACGTGGTTAATATATATAAAGATAACGTGACACATATCCTTACCTCATTAATCACCACTAATCATCGTTCTTATTTCATTTTGTTCCTTTTCTTCACCGAACCAAAAGAAAAAAACTAAGAGAAAGAAGTGACTGAGAGAGAAAGAGAAAAACAGTAAAACCTCCAACCTTCTGGCTTCGATTTTTTGTAATCTGTAACTCAAATAAAAAATTTAATTCGATTAAAATATTTATATCTTTCTTCTCTACGTGTTGGTGGTAGAATTTGACGATGATGTAACTCCCCTTTTCTTTGAAGTTTGGCCCTTTGATGTTCTTAGCGGAGGAATCGATTTCTGACGTTTTTTCTTTGGCAATTCGGTCAAAAAGTTTTTCCGAAGTTTCGAGTATTTTGATTTCATACGGAGGTAGGGCTTTGGTAAAATCTTAGATTAAATTTGTGTTGGATAAGTGAATCGTTGTTGTGATTGATTATTGTTAAAGTTTGATTGATTTTATATTAAATTTTGTTGATATATTGTTATATGTGATTAAACTTGTGATTCGGTCATGTTGGTGCTGTCCAAATATGGTTGATTCGAGGCTGTTATTGTGTTAATTTTGAATAAAATTAGTGAGATTTGATGGCCAAAAAATTAAATTAAAAACTGTGAAGAATCGGTAACCGTAAAACTCATAAACGGAGTAATTTAAATGTATATTTTGAAATAAAAATAAAAAGGGTTCAGTTCTTTGTGAAGAAAAGAAAACAGCCATAAAGAATTATTTTTTGAGGGATATAAATGTATTTTTATGAAAAGATTGAGTTTAATATTATAATTATATAAGTTTTTCGGGTATGTTGGGTAATAAATAAAATTTATGGGTAAGACGAGTATTTTATAAAAGTTCAGGTTATTTATATAAATATGAAACAAGGAATGAAGATTTAGATATAATTCTATAAAATATTGAGAAGTTTGTGGTTCAGAAAAGAAAAGAAAAGAAAAGAAAAGAATTAAAGAACCTCTGCCACATGCAGGAGAGCAGAGAACAGAAAAGAAAAGAATATATTAGTTAAAGGAATCTCTGCCACATTAGAGCAGAGAGTAAAGACTAAAAAAATCTAACAAACCTCTACCACAAGAGAGCAGAGCACAGGAAAGAAAAAAATGTATTAACTATAGGGATATCTGTCACAAGAGAGCAGATCTCTACCACAAGAAAGCAGAGTGCAAAGATAAAAAGACTTTAAAAGACTGTCTGCCACATGAGAGCAGATGCAACATTGTTTGGGCCGTAGGTCCAAATATATAGTGGAAACACCCACACACTGTGAACTGTTTTTCAGATGTAAGCATATTATAACATGTTTAAAAGTCACACTGTATGCGACCTGGCCGTAAGACTTATATGCACACTATATGCATCTGGAAAGCCATATCCGAGACTTGTACCCGAGTAATGTCAGGAGCGGGTAGGCTGGCACATGAGCTCATGGCCTGCATAGGATAGACATGCATCATACTTATTTGTGCATACTTTTCTATGATATGTGTTTCTATGATTGTGTGTCTGTGTGCTTGTTGACTTGTGATTTTCTCTATATCTCTGGTTTTTTAAAGTTGTTTGTATTATGAGGTTTGTTGCTATTGGCCATCTGTTGAAGATTGTAAGTATTCTGCTGTAGAATTCCTATGTAACAAATAATAAAATAAACATAACTATACACCCCGACCCTATTAAGAACTCCTCAGTTCTTACCCCCTATTTTCACCCCTTTCAGTTACAGGTACGAAGGTTCAGTGTGAAGCTACAGGAGCATAGAAGATTATGTTTACGAGTTAAGTTGTTAGATTTTATTTTTCCTTCGTCATTTATTGTTTTGGTTTTTAGAGGGGTAGGACTTGTATTTAAGGATCTTTAAATAAGTCTATGTATATAATGCTACGTAGATATATATATATATTTATGTAATTAAATGGTTTAAAGTACCGACCCTTCATTTTCTTGGTTAAAACTTCAGTTCGTATTCGTGAAGGCTCAATATTAAATAAAGATAGTATAAAATAAAAAGGTTTGGATGTAAGTAACGCTTGGACTTTTAGTACGATGATGAGGTGCTAAAAGTTAGGATGTTACAGTTGTAACCAATTAATCAGGCGACTGGCTTATTATTATGTGGATTTTTTGGGAGTTTGTGTAAACCCCACAAAATTAATAAATAATTATCCAATAAATTAATTATTATTTAAAGAAATTAGAAAAATCAATTTTTATAATTTAGAGAAGTAAAAATATTAAAAATACGAATTTTGACACTAATTTTAAAGATTTTGGCCCAAAACTGGGCCAACGATCTGAACCGGTTGAACCGGACCTAAACCAGGCCCAAGGCCCAACCCATAAACCACTAAAAACGAGCTTTCTTCCTTTTTCTTCTATGAGATACGCTGAGAAGAGAGATTAACATAAAGGAAAAAAGAATCCTAACGTCTCCAAAATTCAATCGTTCGGAACTTAAAATTCGGAGCTTCAATTGACGAGCCGTCAGTGGCCACGTGTTCGTCTCGAAATTCTCTTCAATTCTATCGGAAAAAAGTGGTAAGAAATTTGCATTTCTTGTCCAGTTCTTCCTCTTCTCAATTTCCTGGGTTTTGAGTTTGGGTATTGAGGAATTGAATGATTTTGATAGTTTAGGTAAACTCTAGCAGCAGATAATCACTAGGTTTTATCCAATTGATCCATGGGTAAGGTAAGAAACTGTTAAACCCTTGTGAATCATTGAATTAGTGAAGCCTATGATGATTATAGTGATATTGTGTGAATTAGATTGTGTTCTTGTTGATTTAGAGTTCAATTGGACTGTTTGAAACGAAATCCGGGTGATTAAGTTTGAAGAATTAATGTTTAGAAGCCTAGAGCTAGTGAAAGGAGAGGTTTTTGAGGAGTTCCGAGCTTAGGGAGGAATCGGCCAAGGTATGGTTTTGGTTTCTCGTAGTTAATGTTTAATGTCATGTGAAAACTTAGGCTAGAAGACCTTAAGATAGGAATGAACTGAATGAATTATTGATGGATTGTGTATATGGTATATGATGTGTGATTCAATTTTGTAAACAGTTTTATTATTGGAGTTAGTTGGTTTTTTTTGGAAAAGATTTAACATTGGAATTAGCTTGATTTTGAAATAATTTGATACTGGAAATGATTTGAATGACCGAGAGGTGTTTGGTTCGGTAGTTGTGACCTTTTAGGGGTGGCAAAAGTCCGAGTTTTAGAGGCGATGCTACCGAAGTTTTTATGAAAATTGGAGGCTTCGTTTGAAGTGGTTATTTAGAAAGATTTGGGTTTAAGGATTGTATGATTTGATTTTTGAGTTTGATTTATTTACAAAAGGATGAATTAAGTTTTGAGTATGAATTTTTTTTATGAATGATGATGACATTAAGATTAATTGTTGACCCTCTGTCGCAAGATGTGACCAGATACTTTAGCTCCCCGGGTTCCCCCATGGGCATGCATATATTTATGGATTTTGAATATATTATTGAGCTTGGAGTTTGACTCCATGAAATATTATATTTGAGCTTGAAGTTTGACTCTATGAATCTTATTTTTTAGCTTGTGGATGCGCGCACAGAGGGATTGTCCAATGGTTAACTACCAGGACATGTCGGGTTGACTATATAACCGACAGATGAGATTCATCAGCCATAGGACAGGCATATATCATGTGCATTTGTATGTTTCGCTTGAGTATGCATTGTTTTGATTTGCTTAATTGCTTAACTCTGCTTATCTGCTACTTGTTCTACTTGTTGTAATTGCACCTCTATTTGTGTTTTTCTTACTTGAATTGTATGTGTATGTTTTCTGAGAGACCCCTCTTGGCGGAGGTGTAAGGGAGGTTGTTCCTGGTGATTCGGAGGATTGGAGGAGATAGAAAGTGAAGTGTTATGTTAAAATTAGATTTAGAACTTGAATACTATAGATAACTTACTTGATATCTGGTTTAGTTGGACTTTTAAGCTGTAAGACCCAGAACTTTTGAAAAGTCTTATTATGATCAAGTCTCAAATCATATAGCTATTTATAACCTTAATTTCAGAGATTATTTTATTAAAGATAATTAAGGCAAGTTTTGATTTATTGGATTTGAGATAAGTTATGATTATTATCCAATTTTATAATTATTGGATTATTTCCTATATTTAAAGTATAAAGTTGATAGTTATGAAATAATAAGGATTTTATATGATTTGGATTAGATAAGTAATATTTTAAATATTATTACTGCTATTTTGGAAAATGAAGAAATTAAGTATATTATTTCTAACTTTTAGATTTGGGCATTTTATGGAAAATAATTTGTGAAATTGATGAGCAAATAGTATTTTCTATGTACAAATAGTGTTGGATTTAATTTGGGTTTCAATTACTATATTATTCCCACTTTTATGTGAAATTACCATAATACCCTTAACCCTAATTTTTAAAATGAGGAAACCCTAACCCGGTAACCCATTACCCGACCCGGTTCTCTCTCAACCCCACTCAATCCCCCCAAACCCAGCCGCAACACAACAACAATAGCTGAAAAAGAAATGGAACGAAGAAAGAAAGGGTTAGGAGGAAAAACGGGAAGAGGGAGAAGGGAAGAGGAAGGAAGGCGCCGGCCGGCAGCACTGCCGCCGCGCCGTCGTGTTACCGCCGAAGGAGAGGAAGCCGCGGACCATGGTCACGGGTGGAAGAGAGAGCGCGAGCCAGGGCACGCGAGACGGAGCCGCCACTGCTGGGTCGCCGTCCATCCTCGTCCCACCGCGTCTCGCGATCACCGCCGCCGCGCCGGTCACCCTTCGAGCTCGCCATCAAAGACGTCGCGTCTCTGTCACGCGAGGGGAGTGTGACCCACCGCGCGGAGCTGCGCTGCCGTGCATCTCCACTGTCGTCACTGACTGACCAGCCCGTCGCGTCGCCACCGTCAAATTCGTCCCTTGCCGCCGCCGTTGAAGCTGCGAACAGAGAAGAGGGAAAGGGATGAGTCGCGCGGAAGCTACCTGCGTCACCACTGGAGGGGAGATCCGCGCTGTTGCTGCGGTTTATGCCGCCGGAATTGCTCTGCCGCCACCAGAATTTCTGGTCGCTGCCGTTTTGGTGAGCTTGCCCTATTTCTGGTTCCTCCTAGTTCTGCCAATTCAATATTACTCTGAAACTGTCATTGAAACTGTTGTATTTAATGAAGTGGCTGTCATAAGTTACGTTGTCACTGCCGGAGAAGCTGTTGTGGTCGCCGGAACCATCACCGCAGCTTCTGCAGTTTGATTCAGTCTTTAATCCTTTCTCACGGTAAGCATTTTCATTCCGGAGCTCTTGAAAATCAATATGCTGTAATGTTTGTCCAGAGATTCTGAGGTTTTGTATCATAGGGTCAAGCTCCGGTAATTGCGGGTCACGATTAAAGCTGCCACCGAACCGATTCGTAGACCGCCGCTGTTCGGTTCAGCCGTTCTTTATTCGTTCTGGTAAGCATGTTCGATTTTCGAAAGCCCTGCGTTGGTGTTATGTTCCGTGTAGTAAAGTGATTGCGATGTTAATGGTTTTAGGAGGTAGAATTCGGTTTGTTTATGCCGCTTGTAGCTGTTTCTGCTTTCGAGAGGGAGCAAGCAGGGCCGAGGTTCTAATTGTCGGTGATTTCAGGCTGAGCAAAAAGGAATCAGTTAACAAGTTTGGGTTATGGCTTGCGTTTTGAGGTAGGGGCGCTTTCCGAAAACTACAGTTTATTATTGGAATTATTACATATGGATACTCATTTTGAAATGTTTTGAGAAAGGTTTAAGTACTCTTTGAATTCTGAATTCTTGCAAGACTAAAATAATTTTGAACAGTTGAAATGTTCTAGAATTTATCATGGGGGTTGAAGTCGGTTTTGCTTAAGTAAAGGAAAAGGCTTTAAAAGAAGTAAATGATTACGTGACTCGGTTTGGCTTAGATCCTATTTGCTTACTCAAATCAGAAAGCCAATGTTTTAATGATTTTAAATGAATTTGGCAAAATGAGTTATGTTATTCTCCCCTAAAGACTTGGGACTCTGCCGAGAAACTTTTGTTATGAAATCCCATTGTTGTATGGGTGATTTTGAATATCTCAAAGAGGCTTTTAACTTGCCATGATTATGGAAGTTTTGGAAAGAGGATGTCGAGAGTGGCATTATTTTGAAAGGAGAATTTACCTGAAGCGATTTGAGAAAAAATGATTTATGGCTTAAATGCCGGTTTTATGAATTTGATGATGTTGGATGGAGGAAGTGCTGTTTTGTTATGGGCCGGAATGGCTGTGTATGATTATGAATATTAGCTGGTTCTGGATTGAACCGTGAGCTGGAATGGCTGTGTATGATATTGATTCATGGCTGATTGCCGAATGAGTTATGGGCCGTATGGCTGACTATGAATTATGAATTTAAGCCGGATGGCTAAGATGGATGTTGATCCATGGTTGGGACTGAATGAATATATGCTTGAGATACCTGGGTAGTAGCAAGGGTTGTGGTTCGTCCCACTTGCTCCAGGTCAGAGATTGTAACGCCTGGGTAGTAGCGGTAGTAGTGGTGATTCCACTCGCTCCAGGTTGAGCTTTTAAATACCCGCCTGGGTAGTAGCCGCAGTAGTGGTTGTTCCACTGGCTCTGGGTTGAGCGGGTAGTAGCAATGGGGTTGTAGCTCAAACCTACTTGCTCCGCGAGGGGTGTTTCTGTCCATGCTGTCCATGGAGGACATGTCAGGCTGGCTATATAACCGACAGATGATATCATCAGCCACTAGG
>NC_029787.2:47235420-47243150 GCF_000816755.2 Arachis ipaensis | reverse complement strand
TGGTACGGTTTATCTTCATGTATCCTATTACAGTAATTTCCTAAAACCCTCTACTGAGAACCCTTTCGAGGATGATGTTCTCACCCCCCTACATTTTTTCCCTTTCAGGATATGGGCGCAGAAGTTACGAAGAGCTTATTTAATTGTTGTTGTGATACTCTGTATTGTTTTAGCTATGGTTTATTGTACCCTCGCCTTTATCTTGATATAATCTGTAAGAGGGATAGGAATTGTATTGATTATTGTTTGTAATATTATTTATATATATTTATGTATATATATGGATGTACTCTTTATGAGTTGTAAGTTGAATGGTATTTATGGATGTACGTTATCGAACGAAAGTATCTTTGGGAGCGGTATTGCGGTTTAGAGTTTTAAACAGGCTCATATTTTAGTATTAAATAGTATAAGTGTCGTCGTAATGTCCGAGCTATCAGAGTCACGCAGCCGGAAGTGTGAACTTTGGTAGTTAGGGTGTTACATTATGGTATCAGAGTAGTTCTTCCTGTAGAGCCTGAGGAATGGACTGACTATGCTTCAGTTGCATACTCTAAGTGTTTGTCATGTATTAGGTCTTGTCGAATGACGAGAATTAGAGCTTTATGCACATGAAGGTCTATTGATTAACGCTGTTAGTCTTGCATTGCATAATTCCTGATATTAAGTTTGGCCAGCTTAATACTAGTGAATTATGTATATGAGAGCACTAATGGGTTATCATAGATGATATACGAGTTTTGAGTAAAGCGAATCGCGAGTTTTGGGAACGCTAGAAACTATTTCTCGAGGCTATTCAGTTGTGTGTCTTGAATTGTGTTCGAGTCGACCTGTTCTTTTATATCCTAACTTGAAGTTCTTGTTTGCTACTCCTCTTGAAAAGTAGTTTGATGTTCCACTCTATTCCTCTATTCATATGTATTCTTGTTTGATCCTAAGTGCATATGCTTGTTTGAAATCCTTGTTGTATCTGTCTTTCTCTGTTTGAGTTTTTCTTGATTCATGTATTCCTTGCTATAGCTTTGAACTTGTCCTATTACGCTGTGCATTTTAACTCCTGATTCTGAGTTCATGCTTAGAGAACTTGTTGATTCAGTTTTCCTCTTATTTGACAGTGATTACAGCTAATTTTGAGATTTTATGAAAATTGCTGTTGAATAGATATATACTTATTTGTATATATAAAACTGAGATTACTTATACATTTTAACAACTATTTATTTCTAATACCTCGCCTGTACTTTTACTGGTTTACGAAACTGCATTTACTTTAAATTACAATTTGATTTTCTAGTAATTTTACTATAGTTCCAATAGACATCTTTATTTGATTGTGTATTTGGATATTTTCCGAAATACTGGAAAGAAAGGATTTTTCACTTTTATTCCGATTGAGTTTCGTTTGATAAGCTTTACTTAACTTATTTTGTAGTACATCTTAAACTTCTTGAATGTTCTTCTGAGATGGTGATTTTAAGAACACTTTTGGATGTCTTGTTTTGAACTTTTTAAAGAAATTTTGAATTCTCTTTGAAGAAATATTGAACGGAATTTATTTTCTGTTGCTTGATTGAGATTGAAACCATCGTTCAATTTTGACAAAGTTAATTTAAAGTTGGCATGTGTTATTTTAAATGAGGTTTTGGAAAGCTTCCTTGTTTAGTGGAAATCGGTTCGTTTGTAATGCACCACTTATTGTCTTTACTAAATTGTAAACAAATTTCTACCTCGGAATTTCTTTTCTAAAGAGAGTTTAACTCCCTCTTGCGTCCATGCTATAAATGTTATACACGCTTGTTTGAATGTGAATTTTTAGAATTTTTGAACAAGCATTTGATTACTTCCGAGTTTTTATGAACTGCTTTTGGTTAAGTTGTGCATCTAATTATCTTTCTAAAATATTTGATGAAAATATTTTAGCTCTTAGCCAAACTTGTGTGCATTTTGTTTTTAAAACTCTACATGATCTACTTCAACATGAAATTGAATTAGAGCAAGGCAACGTTTATGTTTTGTTACTCTCTTGAAGGATGTTTGTTGTTTACCTTCTCTTTTAGACTGCGAAGTGATTTTCGCAAGTTTTCGACTCTTTCATGACCAATGTATTCGAAAGTATTTTTAATCATGCTCTTGAGTTCTGTGAGCTTTGTCTTGGGTTTGAAATATTCTCTTCTGTAAACCTCATGCTTCCTCGACTCAGCTTGAGTTTGTTTCAAACTGATGCGCTGGTTTTCTTCTTATTGATCCTATTGAACTTCTTTGATCTAACCCATCATGTTTTATAGCCTTGATGCTTTGCCCTTCTATCACATGATTGACCCATGTTATCTTTTGCATTGAGCCTACCTTGTAACGTTTGCTTTGCAATCACACTCCTACCTTTACATCCTTATGCTTATAACAATCAAAGTATTTGAAAATCATATATATGATTATATTTTCAGATATTTTTGCTTCATCCTTAAATGTGTTCAAGGGTGAACTGTTATGGAATTTCTTTTATTTTGTATCAATTTTCGAGGGCGAAAATTTTTATAAGGTGGGTAGAATGTAAGACCCAGAACTTTTGAAAAGTCTTATTATGATCAAGTTTCAAATCATATAGCTATTTATAGCCTTAATTTCAGAGATTATTTTATTAAAGATAATTAAGGCAAGTTTTGATTTATTGAATTTGAGATAAGTTATGATTATTATCCAATTTTATAATTATTGGATTATTTCCTATATTTAAAGTATAAGGTTGATAGTTATGAAATAATAAGGATTTTATATGATTTCGATTAGATAAGTAATATTTTAAATATTATTACTGCTATTTTGGAAAATGAAGAAATTAAGTATATTATTTCTAACTTTTAGATTTGGGCATTTTATTGAAAATAATTTATGAAATTGATGAGCAAATAGTATTTTCTATGTACAAATAGTGTTAGATTTAATTTGGGTTTCAATTACTATATTATTCCCAATTTTATGTGAAATTACCATAATACCCTTAACCCTAATTTTTAAAATGAGGAAACCCTAACCCGGTAACCCATTACCCGACCCGGTTTTCTCTCAACCCCACTCAATCCCCCCAAACCCAGCCGCAACACAACAACAATAGCTGAAAAAGAAATGGAACGAAGAAAGAAAGGGTTAGGAGGAAAAACGGGAAGAGGGAGAAGGGAAGAGGAAGGAAGGCGCCGGCGGGCAGCACTGCCGCCGCGCCGTCGTGTTACCGCCGAAGGAGAGGAAGCCGCGGACCATGGTCACGGGTGGAAGAGAGAGCGCGAGCCAGGGCACGCGAGACAGAGCCGCCACTGCTGGGTCGCCATCCATCCTCGTCCCACCTCGTCCCACCGCGTCTCGCGATCACCGCCACCGCGCCGGTCACCCTTCGAGCTCGCCATCAAAGACGTCGCGTCTCTGTCACGCGAGGGGAGTGCGAACCACCGCGCGGAGCTGCACTACCGTGCATCTCTGCTGTCGTCACTGACTGACCAGCCCGTCGCGTCGCCGCCGTCAAATCCGTCCCTTGCCGCCGCCGTTGAAGCTGTGAACAGAGAAGAGGGAAAGGGATGAGTCGCGCGGAAGCTACCTGCGTCACCACTGGAGGGGAGATCCGCGCCGTTGCTGCGGTTTATGCCGCCGAAATTGCTCTGCCGCCACTAGAATTTCTGGTCGCTACCGTTTTGGTGAGCTTGCCCTATTTCTGGTTCCTCCTAGTTCTGCCAATTCAATATTACTCTGAAACTGTCAGTGAAACTGTTGTATTTAATGAAGTGGCTGTCATAAGTTACGTTGTCGCTACCGGAGAAGCTGTTGTGGTCGCCGGAACCATCACCGGAGCTTTTGCAGTTTGATTCAGTCTTTAATCCTTTCTCACGGTAAGCATTTTCATTTCGGAGCTCTTGAAAATCAATATGCTGTAATGTTTGGCCAGAGATTCTGAGGTTTTGTATCATAGAGTCAAGCTCCGGTAATTACGGGTCACGATTAAAGCTGCCACCAAACCGGTTCGTAGACCGCCGCTGTTCGGTTCAGCCGTTCTTTATTCATTCCGGTAAGCATGTTCGATTTTCGAAAGCCCTGCGTTGGTGTTATGTTCCGTGTAGTAAAGTGATTGCGATGTTAATGGTTTTAGGAGGTAGAATTCGGTTTGTTTATGCCGCTTGTAGCTGTTTCTGCTTTCGAGAGGGAGTTTCTGGTTTTGAGTTGTTGAAAAGGAATGAGAAACGGTTTAGTTGGGACCCGAACCGGGTGGCAAAAGTCTAAGTTTTAGGGGAGGTGCTGCCGAAATTTCTATAAAATCCGACTCTTTATTGAAATGTTGTCTGGAAAATGATGATTTAAAGACTTCTACTATTTTATTTGAATTATCAAGAAAAGGATGATTCATGTTTTCGAAATGAGTTAGTAAAGAGGAAATTGTGATTTAGTCTTGCTTCTTAAGAAACGCATTGTATCTCTTTTAGGAGAAAGTTATTTAGATGAAACTTGTGTTTTAAAGCTATTTGAATGTGAAAAGGGTTTATGCCTTTGAATTTGACTTGGGGGTTTCAATTAAAGAAGCTTCAATGACTTTGAAAGAACCTGAATGTCTATTGACAAGTTTCATTTTGAAATGTTTTGAGAAAGGTTTAAGTACTCTTTGAATTCTGAATTCTTGCAAGACTAAAACAATTTTGAACAGTTGAAACATTCTAGAATTTATCATGGGGGTTGAAGTCGGTTTTGCTTAAGTAAAGGAAACGGCTTTAAAAGAAGTAAATGATTACGTGACTCGGTTTGGCTTAGATCCTAAACAGGGAACTCACTTTGAGTAAATTTGGCTTATGAGCCTGAGATGATTTGAGAAACGAAATTCCTAAAGCCAAGACTGAAAAGAGTTGAAACTTGATTTCAAAGTGAAGCGATTTGAGAAAAAGTGATTTATGGCTTAAATGCCGGTTTTATGAATTTGATGATGTTGGATGGAGGAAGTGCTGTTTTGTTATGGGCCGGAATGGCTGTGTATGATTATGAATATTGGCTGGTTCTGGATTGAACCGTGAGTCGGAATGGCTGGGTATGATATTGATTTATGGCTGATTACCGAATGAGTTATGGGCCGTATGGCTGACTATGAATTATGAATTTAAGCCGGATGGCTAAGATGGATGTTGATCCATGGTTGGGACTGAATGAATATATGCTTGAGATACCTGGGTAGTAGCAAGGGTTGTGGTTCGTCCCACTTGCTCCAGGTCAGAGATTGTAACGCCTGAGTAGTAGCGGTAGTTGTGGTGATTCCACTCGCTCCAGGTTGAGCTTTTAAACACCCGCCTGGGTAGTAGCCGCAGTAGTGGTTGTTCCACTGGCTCTGGGTTGAGCGGGTAGTAGCAATGGGGTTGTAGCTCAAACCTACTTGCTCCGCGAGGGGTTGTTCTGTCCATGGTTAGCTACCAGGACGTGTCGGGTTGGCTATATAACCGACAGATGATATCATCAACCACTAGGGACAGGCATGCATCATATGCATTTGTGTGACATTGGTTGGGTGTGCATATTATACTTGGTTTGCCTATGTGATTAATTGCTAACTGTTCTACTTGTAATAACTGTTTGTTTGTGCTTGAACTTCCTATCTGTACTTGCATCTGGGACTCTGTTGGATTGTGGTGATTGGTTGTTGGTTGGATTGTTTGGGCCTAGGGCCATGGTTGGAAAGAGATGAACTGATGGTTGATTTCGGTTTTGTGTTTCTGGTTTGGAATAAAATTATGAAAGGCTATTTTGGTTCCGCATAGATAAACCGTTTTAAAAGGCTTTTGAGTTTTTAAGAATTGAACGGTTCTTCTTTCCGAAAAGATTTCCGACTTTACTTTCATTGTAAACCCTTGTTTTTGAAAAGAGGCATAAGACGGTTATAAATCACTGGTACGGTTTATCTTCATGTATCCTATTACAGTAATTCCCAAAAACCCTCTACTAAGAACCCTTTCGAGGATGATGTTCTCACCCCCCTACATTTTTCCCCTTTCAGGATATGGGCGCAGAAGTTATGAAGAGCTTATTTAATTGTTGTTGTGATACTCTGTATTGTTTTAGCTATGGTTTATTGTACCCTCGCCTTTATCTTGATATAATCTGTAAGAGGGATAGGAATTGTATTGATTATTGTTTGTAATATTATTTATATATATTTATGTATATATATGGATGTACTCTTTATGAGTTGTAAGTTGAATGGTATTTATGGATGTACGTTATCGAACAAAAGTATCTTTGGGAGCGGTATTGCGGTTTAAAGTTTTAAACAGGCTCATATTTTAGTATTAAATAATATAAGTGTCGTCGTAATGTCCGAGCTATCAGAGTCACGCAGCCGGAAGTGTGAGCTTTGGTAGTTAGGGTGTTACATAAGCTGAAATTTAAGTGTCGGAGTTCTAAGAATGCCTCTAGCTTTCCCAGGACCTTTTATATTAACTATGTGGACACCTTTACCATGCTGAGAACCCCTGGTTCTCATTTGATATATATTTCTGTTGTTTTTCAGATGCAGGTCGAGAGGCAGCTCGTTGAGCGTCTGGAGACCGTCCTTACAAGCAAAGAACTGTCTTTTGGGCTGTTATATTTTGTTCTAGGTTATGTATATATGTATATAGAATCTTCGCATGTATATTTTGTATTTTGTCCCTCCTAGAGGTTGACTTGGAGAAACAGGTGTTTATTCTGTAGTTTGAGTTATATATATGTAACTACATACTCTGGCCGGCCTTAGCTTCGCAGGTTAAGTCTGGAGCTTGATATCTGTGTTTTGAAACTCTGATCTGTATATTATGTTTTTAGCCTTCTTTTGATCTTACCTATCTGTTTTACGATTATCCGTGCGAGTGTGACACGATTTTCTATTTTCATTTTTGTTTAGCTTATTCTTCAAGGCTCCTAGATATGATTTCTTTCAACAATATTTATATACGTATTTTACTTTTAGAGGTCATAATACCTCACCACCTCTGCTTTACGACTTAAGCGTAAGACTCTGTGTAGTAGGATGTTACAATTTGGGTGCTGACTTTCAACTATATAACCATGATGATGCACGTGTTATTAGTGTAAGTATTATTTTAAGATTTTTTACTTCTCTTTTTGTATTTATATGACTAAATTTAAAATCATTATAACCGAAATCTAGTATGTATGTAGGAAGTAATTGCAAATACTGAGAAGCAAGATGAATCCTCTAAGGAGCTTTCATAAAATAATTCGCTTTCACAAGTCCTTAGAAAGGAGCACCCAGAACAAGTTCGTGGTATAGGTTTTGGACCATGTCCCACCCAACTTTTTGGTAATACTGCATAGTAATCAGACTCTCATGTGCAAATTGAGGAGTATCAGAAAATAATTGTCGAATTATAGGCAGAGGCAACAAAAGAGATGACAAAGAGACAGACAATGGATAATCTTTTGAGATATCTAATTCAACAACAAGGAGATAATTTTTCACCTGACATTGCTGCAAAGCTAGACTCTTTGGGGAGCACACCAACTTTATCGCGCACAAGGCCATCTTTTTTATGCAATCATGACCTACAAAGAAAATTATGAGTTTGAATCAACCGAAGAAGGTACTATAGAATTTTATTTGATTTAGTCTTCATTATTTATTTACCTAACAGATTTTTTTTTTAGTTTATAGGCAATGACTTATTTATGACAAATTGCTATTATATATATATGACAAATTGCTATTATAGGCA
>NC_029787.2:47217840-47235286 GCF_000816755.2 Arachis ipaensis | reverse complement strand
CAAAAGATTCTGATGTTTGTGTTTCGAATTTAGCTGTGGCCAACTGCCGCAATACAAATGCTAATTTTTATCATCTCTGTTGGCATATATATTAAACCACCATTAAAGGATAAGCATTTTTATTTCCTGATATGGCAGCATTTTTAAACTGCCACAAACAGAATCTACAACAACATTCTAGTTTGCAGTGATTATTCTAGCGGTTTGCAATAATTGCTGCTAATGTTTTAGCAATGCCTATTATCGTAGCGGTTGGCCAATCTTCGCTATCTATTTTATGGTAGTTAAAAAATGTTGCTATTGAACTCTAAAACTGCCATTATCTATTAGAATTTTTGCCGTGGCTTATTTTTATTTTTATTATCAACCGTTGGTGTAGAATTAAGAATTAATAGGTTGAAAGTAAATATTAGATTATAATATTTATTCCTGGAAGGGGTGCTCCAGACAATATCATTGTAGCTCAGGAAGTTCTCCATTTTATGAAGAAAACTAAATCAAAGAAAGGTGTTCTTACTTTTAAAATTGACCTAGAAAAGGCTTATGATAGGGTGAGTTGGGAGTTTTTGGAGCAATCTCTCCTAATGTTTGGCTTTTCAGGTACTATTGTTTCTGTTATTATGAAATGTGTAAAGTCTTCCTCCCTTTCTCTAATGTGGAATAGTAACCGGTTGGATGGTTTTCAGCCAAAGAGGGGTTTGAGGCAAGGAGACCCTATGTCTCCTTATTTATTTGTTATTTATATGGAGAGGTTGAGTTGCCTCATTGCTAGGCAAGTGGAGGTTGGTAGATGGAAACCAATGACTGTGTCTAGGGGAGGTCCTATAATCTCCCATCTCCTTTTTGCAAACGACCTTATCCTTTTTTACAAAGCGAAGAAATCTCAAGTGCTTCATGTTTTGGACACTATGGCCACCTTTTGCAGAGCATCTGGTATGAAGGTGAATTTTGAGAAATCTCGTGCTATCTGTTCTATAAATGTTTCTAGACAACACAAGGATCTCTTCACTGGTATTTCTTCTATCCGCTTTGCAAATTCTCTGGGAAAATACCTTGGTGTCCCCCTCAAGCATGGTAGAGTTACTAAAGCTGATTTTAATGATGTGGTTGATAAGCTTACTAATAGGCTAGCATCTTGGAAAGGTCGCTTCCTTAATAAAGCTGGTCGGATTTGCCTTGCTAAATCAGTTTTATCTTCTATACCTATTTATAGGATGCAAGTAAGCCTTTTTCCATCAGGTGTGTGCTCTAAAATTGATAAGTTTACTAGAAGTTTCATTTAGTGTGGTAGTCATAATCACCGTGGTCTTCATTTAGCATCTTGGAGAGTTTTAACGACTCCAAAAAAGTTTAGAGGTCTTGCTTTGCGGGAGTCGCAGTTGGTCAATTTTTCTTTATTAGGAAAGCTAGTTTGGCAAATTTTGATGAATCAAGAGAAACTGTGGGTCAAGATTATGCTTCAGAAATACCTCCAGAATAGAAACCTATTTGCAATTAAAGCAATGGGTTCTTCATCATATATATGGAAGCCTATTGTGCACACAGCTTCCGTATTAAAGGAAGGGTTTGTTTGGGAAGTGGGAGCTCTTTATAAGAATTTCTGGTTTGACTCTTGGTTGCACTCTGGGCCAGTAGGAGCGAGGGTTGAATTTTTTGATATCTGTGAGGCTGCTTTGACCATTGAAGATGTTTACCGTGATGGAGTTTGGAATTTGGAGAGGATTTACTCTTTTATTCCTAGGGACTTAAGGAAAGATATTCTTAGTTTAGTACATATTTCGGCTTCTGGTCGTGATTGGGGTTGGAGTTGGGAGCATACTCTTTACTCTACTAAACAAGGATATTTATGGTTAATTCAGAATAAGTTGAATTGGGATAGGAATATCAATTGGCTTTTGCTTTGGAAGGCGCGGGTCCCTGAAAAGTTGAGGCTCCTAGTGTGGCTTTGCCTACATGATGCTGTACCAACTCAATATCTACATTTTCGGCGACATCTCTCCTCTTCATCCTTATGTACACGTTGCAATTAACTTTCGGAGACAATTCTGCATTATTTTCGGGATTGTGAAGTGGTGCGATCAGTTTGGGTTTCTCTGGATTTTTCTAATGTGTGTTTCTTTGGCTCTCACGAGATGTATGATTGGTTCAAGCATGACCTCCTCAATGAAGGTTGTTCCAAATTTGTAGCTATAATATGGTCAATTTGGCAAGACAGAAATATTGGTAATTTTCAGGGAGTTTTTGGATCTCCTGGGTCAATTGCATACAAGGCTTGCAGATGGATGGTGGATTTTGAATATACAACTCAGAATCGAGTGTGTTGCATCCAGGGATTAAAATCTCTGTCTTGGTCTCCGCCAGAACCTGGTGCTTGGAAGTTAAATTGTGATGGGAGTGTGAACTTGGGTGATGATTGTGCTGGTTTTGGGTGGGTAATTCGCGATAGCTCCAGTCAATGGGTAATGGGATGCTCAGGAAACTCTTTTGGATCTAATGTCATCAAGATGGAGTTGTGGAGTATATGGAAAGGTTTGGCTTGGGCTTGGGAGGCGGGTCTTAAGCTTGTTGTCTATGAGATAGATTGCGCAGCAGCTTTTGAGCTAGTGACTGGTTGGCAAGTTCCACTCTGCCATCTTGAAAAAGAAGTGATACAACTAATCTTTGAGTTGAAGTTAAGAACGAATTGGGATATTCATTTTGAGCTTATCCCGAGAGAAGCTAATGTCGTGGCAGATCGGTTGGCAAAGATAGGATCTGGAGGTAGCGGAGCTGATGAGGTTCACCTTTGGCACCAGCCGCCAGAGGTGGTTTGTCCTCTCTTGCTGTTATGATTTCTTTTCTTTTTCTTTTCTACTCTTTTGTTTTTTTCATTAGGTTGTTCACAAAAAAAATAGCCTCATTCTTAAATATTGTTCAATTATTAAGTAAGAAGTAATGTATTTTTTATTAAGTATACAAATAATATTTTTTTATGTTATCATTTTTTATAAAATGGTTGAAATTTAAAAGAATAACTGTTAATCAAATTATATATATATCGAGGTTGTGAGAACCGGATCGGTCAATGAACCGGTGAAGTGACTAGTTTACTGGTTCATTGGTTCGACCGGGATTCAACCGGGGTTCAACCGGTTTAATTAAATATTAAATAAAATTATTAAAATTTAATATACAATTTTAAATATTTAAATTTAATAATTTCTAAATCATGGTCGATAAAAATACTAATAGAGAAAATTTATTCATAGTAATTAATACAAAGTTCTTCTATTATTTAGATGTAAATAGTACCAATAAAAATAAAAAAAAAATCCTCTAAACTACATTCTTAACAATTACCTCATTCTAGACATTTCCACCATATAACAAGAGTGACTTTATGCTAGTAAGAAAGAACACAACACAATACAACATATAAGGAGATTAACAAAAGAAAAAATATGCAGTTCAACCCAGGAATATGTCTGCAAATGCCATCGTTGATTGAACCGGGTGAGGGATTTGCCATGGCTTAATAAGTGGATCGGAATCCAAAATCTAAAAATCCAAATTACAAATTACATACAACAATTAAGAATGACAGCAATCCAAAATCCAGAAGATTATATCAATTCATACAACATTCAAAAATCCAGAATTATATTCAGTAAAATTTAATATAACACAATTAAACTTATATGACAAAACTCAATATAACAAAATTCAAAATCTAAAGTTCTAAAATTGAACTTATATCAAATTCAGAATTACAGCATGATTAATTCATATAATTAACAAAATAAAAAAAATTGAAAAGCAAAACTCTGCATCAAGCCATCAATTCATATAATTAACAAAATAAAAATGTTAACCAGCAACATCCTTTTTGTAATTCCAGCACAACCAAAAGAGCATAAATCAACAAAAGAATAATAGAGTGAAGTTTTAGGCTATGTATTTCGCAACATTGACACGGCAAGCAAGCTTATCAGTTTTCTTATCCGGGATTTCAACTGAAAACTCTTCTTTCAGCATCAAATCAAAGCTAGAACTAGTTGAAGAGCACAAGTATCTCAATTGTATAATGACACATTTATTCCCAACAAAGTACCATCAACAACTCATAATTAGAAGAATTAGAAAAAATCAGCAACCAACAACTCAAAAATCAGAATCAATATAACAAACCAAGATTTTAAGTTTAACTAATTTCACTCAGCAACAAGCCAATAACTAGTAAATTAAATCAGAATTAGAAAAAATAGCATAAAAATAACTCAGAAAATTACCAATAATCAACAAGAGTTAACCCAGAAATCAAAACAAAACAATAATCTAGCCGTGTTAACAATGAACAACGAAGAAAATTAACTCAGAAAACAACTAAATAACCCAAAAAAAAATCAACAATCGACATAATTAAATCCACAAAAATAGCAATTAACCCCCAAAAATGAAACTGAACAAGCAATGGAGGGATGGACGCTTACCAACGGTAACAGTGACTGAGCTACGAGAAAGAGAGAGAGAACAGAGACGAAGCAGAAAAACGCCGATGAGAAGTGAACGTGCGTGAGCGACGACGATGAGAGAAGTCCACGACGGAGTTGAAGCACGCTGGTGAGAACCATAAGCGAACCAAACTTAACAAAAACAAAAAATCTGCAACTCAGGGCCGACGATGATGACTGGCTTGACCTTCGAGAGGGCCGAGCAGACCTTCGAGAGGGTTGTCATTGTCGGTGGCGACAGTGGCGGGGGCTGGCACGCGTTCTGGAGCTTGAAGGTGGCTGCGATAGGGTTTTGTGTTTGGAGAGAGAAAAGAGAACTAAGATCTGAGAACTGAGAAGAGAGCCTCTGTTTTTTTTATATATATAAAGTAGTGAACTGGGAGGCTCAAAAATCCGACCGGTTCCTATGGTTTACCGGTTAGCCACCGGTTCGTCCGATTTTTCCACCGATTTCTTGTAGGCCGATTTGTGACATCAACCGGACCGACCAAATGACCGATTTTCGATTAACCCAGTCAAATTGGTCGGTCCAATCCGGTTTTCAGAACCATCATATATAGGGTTAAAATCTATAATATGCAACTTTATTTATTAACAATAGCATGCCATTTTTTAATGAGCGTTGTATTTTATACTTCATCTAAAGAACATTAGCATTCGTATTTCAAATATGCAAAATTTAAAATTAAGTGTCATTCAATGAAATTGTTGATGATTAGTTTGTTTAAATGTGTGTGTATTCACTTAGTAAAGGTTTCTCACTATCGTATTAATAAATTCAAATGTAAATTTGTTTCGCTCCATTAAAATTAAACATGATTTCTCACATTTTGTAAAATATTACAACTTAATTGTCTCATTTAAATTTGATTTTAATTTATTAATAAAACACTAAATCAGTGTTAACATTATCGTATTCTCTGTGGATAACATCTTCAACGAAAACTAATATACTTTTTAATTTCATTATACATCTAAATCTTTTTGACAACCAAGTCTAATCAAATTACCTCAAACTCAACAAAAACTACTTTTATTACACGCAGCGTGTACTCACGCGCACTTCACTAACGCAAATAAAATTCCCACTTCACTGATGTTTTGCATGCCGCGCTCAAAGAATATGAAAAACGGTTCCTATCTTCGTGCGTCTCCTCCTCTTTTTTCTATTGGTGCTGCTATATGTGGCTTCGTTTTGTTTTTGTTTCTTGTTTTCTTCTTTTTCATATTATTGCAGTTACTTATTCTTTCTTTTGACTTTTTCTTCTCTTTTTTTTGGTTTTATTTCTTTCAAGAGAGTAAAACAAGAAGAAGTATAAGAATATGAAACAAGAAGGAAAAGATGAAGAAAAAAAGATGAAAAATAAGAAGAAAATGAAGCACAAGATGAGGAGGAGGAAAAAGAGTTTTGAATTGTGTAAAATTTATCAGAAAGATAATATCGAAATTTTTCTCAACAATAACACATAAATATCCTAGTTTTTATACCGAAATTTTGCTACAAAAATACAAAAATATCTTCTTTAATGTTGCATTTTTTTCTTCTTTTTATTCTTCCTTCTCTCTTTTGTTCTTTTTCTTTTGCTCTTACTTCTTTTTTTAGTAGCATTGCTTCTCATATTAGACTTGAATGAGCATGTTTATACTGTATTGCAATCTTATTTAATTGAATGAATATAATCAGTTTACACTTATTGGTATGAATTCTTACTAGAAATGGACCAAAATTTATTCTTCTCTTTTTCTTAGTTTTATTCCTCTCAAAAAAGTAAAACAAGAATAATTATGAGAAATTAAAATAAGAAGGAGAAGATGAAGAAAAAAGATGAGAAAAAAAAGAAGATGAAGTAGAAGATGAGAATGAGGAAAAATAAGATTTTTGAATTGTGTGCACCTTATTTAAATCTAGAATCCACCGAAATTCCTTAATGATGACAATATACAAATAAACTCAGTTTAAAACAAGTTCAGACCAGAATGTACCGAAATTAAACTCAAAATGCACTTTGTTTAAATCTGGAATGCACCAAATTACTTAATAATGATGATGCACATGCAAATTCTTCTTTCTCCTCCTTCTTCTTCTTCGTTATTATCATCATCTTCTTTTTTTTCTTATTCATCTTCTTCTTCTTGTTTTACCTTCTCATAATTCTTCTTATTTTATTCTCTTAATAAGAATAAAAACAAGAAAAAATCAAATAAAGAAGAAGAAAAAATACATAATGCTGCAAAATCATTAGGAAGAGGAGGAGAAAAAACAAAAAATGCAGCTACAACAGTAGCAATAAAATAACGACGATGAGAAAAAAATACGCAATGAAAAGGAAGGTGAAAAAGAAATTCAAATGAGAAAAGAAGGAGGAGGAGGAGGAGGTGTGGTGGTGGTAGTGACGACGACGATAACGAAAGAAAAAGATGAAGAAGAAGGAGGAGGAGGAGAACGTGCACGACATGGGTTAAGAAGCCACATTGAAGCACAACCCTGACTAGCGAATATCCCAATTGGCAATCATATTCAAATATCTAAACTTATCTGATAAACTTGAGAAGATATAAAAATGGTTATTGAAATCAAATCTAACCCCTTCACTAAGTTAGGCGCTATATATAAAGGGGAGCAACGAGCCCCCAAGTTCAACTCAATATCCTACACACTCTAAACCCATTACCTCATCGGAGATTCTTCTAATGACTTGAGCATCGGTGTAAACCCTAGGTAATTAGTAACTAATTGACCAATAAATTAATTTATATGTAAAAAAATTAAAAAATTAAGTGTTATAGTTTAATGGAGTAAAAATAATTAAAATATAAATTTTGACACTAATTTTAAAAGTTTTGGCCCAACTGGCCCAACCCAACCCCCCATATATGAAGAGCATCAGCTCTTCTCCTTCCTCAAAACAATGAAACACGTTGCTGATTGCATGAGGAGAAGGAAGAAAACTCCATTACCTTAATCTCTCATTCAAATCCATATAACTTCCAATCTGGAGCTCCGATCGCCGCACGGTTTGCGGCCACACATCCACCGCGTCAAGTTCTACAAATTGTTCCACCTAACAATTTGGAAGGTAAGCCTCGATTTCTTTTCTAGCCACTCCCCCTTCATTTTCGAAAATCTTAAGCCTTTTGTGTTGAAATTTTGTTGAATTTCGGTGTTTAGGATCGAATTGGCTTTATGTGCTTGACGGGTCTTGTCCCGAACTCTCGTTGGTAAGGTAAGAAACTACTAACCTTTGTGGAATTGTTAAATTAGTAAACCCTATATTGATTTTAGTAATATTGGTATGGAATTAGATTGTATATATATATATATATTTGAAACCAAATTGGTGGTGTTGGAAGCTTGATTTTGGACCATAGAGGCCGAGTTGCTGTTGGGTGTATTTTTGGTGTTTCGAGCGTTGGCAAAACGGTGGTGTTTGTTGCGTTCTGGGCATTTGGGAGAAATCGGCCAAGGTATGATTTTGGTTTCTCATAGATAATATATAATGTTTCGTGAAAACATGGGTTAAACGACCATAGGATAAGAAGAACTATGTGTTGGGGCAAATTTAGTGGTTTTGATTAACACAATATGTATTAAGTCGAATATTGAGTTGATATGGTTGATGTGGGTAACATGATGATTTTGATGATTGATAATGATGTATTGATAATTATGTTTAGAATTGTATGAATGTGGATTACTGGATTGAATCTTATGAGATTGTATAATTGGTATATTATGGAGTGAAGGAGGAGCGTTGATATATGGCTTGGCTTGTTTTGGCAAGGTTTTGAAACTTGGACTATTGGTATTGAATTAAGAAGTTGTGAAAATAGAGGTTTATGAATTTTTATTAAAACTAGATTTTTGACCGAATTTTGTCGGGCCATAACATGACTTCTGGACTCTCGATTTCTAACAAACTTATTTCATATAAAAATTGGGTCCGTAAATTTTACGCCGTTCGAAGAATAGACTAAAAATGATTTCTAACGAAAAGGTTATGCGCATGAAAAATTTTAGTGTGTAAAAGGAAATTCCCTAGCACTTAAAAGCTTTTTGCCATTTTTAAGAGGCATGTGTATGCGAGTGCACACGCGATGCAAGCTATCTGTTTTGTCCAAGGGGGCTTGTGTACGCAGACAGGGGTCGCGTATGCGAGTGGGGTAAATGACAACCCCGCATACGCGCAACATGGCATGTGTACGCGGGACCCTGTTTCATCAACATTGTGTTTTCGTGACTTAAACATGATTTCAAACTTCTAAACCTCTATTGTACTCCCTAAGGCCCTAAAACTTAGTTTTAATTATAGTAAGAGAGTTGAACCTTGAGAGGATGATAACTTAGAAGTGAAGAAAGGATGTGAAGTGGTGATTTAAGCTTGAGAAGTGTTGAAACACTTAATACGTGATAAAAGATGGCTAAGATGAAAAAGATTAATTGAACTTGAATGAATATGATAAATGAGGATGATTGATGATGAAATGTTAATCAATTATGATTGATGATTGATTTGAGATTGAATGAGATACCTGGGCAGTAGCAAGGATTGTAGTTCGTCCCGCTTGCTCCAGGTCAGTGATTGAGATACCTGGATAGTAGCAAGAATTGTGGTTCGTCTCGCTTGCTCCAGGTTAGTGATTGTGCCGCCTGGGTAGTAGCAGCAGTAGTGGATTATTCCACTTACTCTAGGTTGAGTTTTTAAAAATCCGCCTGGGTAATAGCAGCAGTAATAGTTTATTCCACTTGCTCTGGGTTAAGCGGGTAGTAGCAAAGGGGTTGTGGCTCAGGCCCACATGCTCCGCAATGGGTGTTTCTGTCCAAGGTTAGCTACCAGGACATGTCGAATTGGCTATATAACCGACATATGATTTCATCAGTCATGTTTGAGTTTGCATTACTTGGGTTTGCCTATTTGAATTACAATGACTACTTGCTATCTGCTTTACCTGCTATAACTGCATCATATTTGTGTTTTTCTTGCCTGTATTTGTTTGTCTGTGCAGCTGAGAGGCCCCTCGTCTGGTGGAGGAGTGACAAAGGAAGTTCTATTGGAGTTCAAAGGGTTGGAGGAAGCAAGAATATAAGGGTTAAGTTGGAATTTGAACTATAATTTGGAAACCTTAGATTACATACCCAAATTTTGACTTAGTCTATCCTTTAAGTTTTGAATCTGAGTGTGATGAGCGGAAAATTTATACGCTTTTTGGCATTGTTTTTAGTATGTTTCTAGTAGGATCTAGTTACTTTTAGGGATGTTTTCATTATTTTTTATGTTAAATTCACATTTCTAGACTTTACTATGAGTTTGTGTGTTTTTTGGTGATGCCCTTGCATAAAGTCAGCCATGGAAAGGAGTAGGATTGATTGGATGAAGGCAGCAGGAAAGCAGAGATTCAGAGGAACGAAAGCATCTCTACATGCTTATCTGAAATTCTCACCAATGAATTACATAAGTGTTTCTATCCCTATTCTATGTTTACTTATTAATAAATTTCGAAAACTCCATAGTCAATTATTATCCGCCTGACTGAGATTTACAAGGTGACCATAGCTTGCTTCATACCAATAATCTCCGTGGGATCGACCCTTACTCACGTAAGGTTTATTACTTGGACGACCCAGTGCACTTGCTGGTTAGTTGTATCGAAGTTGTGACAAATTATGAATTGAGATTAGAGCACCAAGTTTTTGGAGCCATTACCAGAGATCACAATTTCGTGCACCAAGATTTTGGCGCCGTTGCCGGGGATTGTTCGAGTTTGGACAACTGACGGTTCATCTTGTTGCTCAGATTAGGTAATTTTCTTTTTGTTTTATTTTCAAAAAATTTTCAAAAATCTTTCAAAATTTCCTCCTTTGTTTTAGAAAAAAAAAATAAAACTATTTTCAAAAATATTTTTTTCTTCAGAATTTTTAAGAATGAATTCTAGTGTTTAATGAAACATGTTGAATCCTATCTAGCTGTAAAGCCATACCCAAACTGCTTTGGGATTGGTCTTCAACTAATCACCTCAATGGATGTAATTTACATGCTAGAGCTTGGCCGGGTGTTAAGCCATGCCTGACCCTTTGATTGGAGCTTTAGACTAAAGAGCATAAGATTATTGGAATTCATATTAAAAATTTTGGAATCCTTATTTTTATTTTTCATAATAATTTTCGAAGAAAAAATACAAAAAAATTTCATAAAATCATAAAAATCAAAAATATTTTGTGTTTCTTGTTTGAGTCTTGAGTCATGTTATAAGTTTGGTGTCAATAGCATATTTATCTTGCATTTTTCGAAAATTCATGCATTCATAGTGTTCTTCATGATCTTCAAGTTGTTCTTGGTAAGTCTTCTTGTTTGATCTTGATGTTTTCTTGTTTTGTGTCTTTTCTTGTTTTTCATATGCATTCCTGAATTCTTTATGTCTAAGCATTAAAGAATTCTAAGTTTGGTGTCTTGCATGTTTTCTTTGCATTAAAAATTTTTCAAAAATGTGTTCTTGATGTTCATCATGATCTTCATAGTGTTCTTGGTGTTCATCTTGACATTCATAGCATTCTTAGAACTCAAAATGGCGCGCTTCCAATTGCGTTGGAAAGTAGACATCCAGGGCTTTCCAGCAATATATAATAGTCAATCTTTGCCTAAGTTTAAATGACGCAAACTGGCACTCAACGCCAGCTCTCTGCCCAATTCTGGCGTCCAGCGCCAGAAACAAGTTGCAAAGTGGAGTTCAACGCCCAAAATGGCACAAAAGCTGGCGTTCAACTCCAAGAATGACCTCTCCACGTGTAGACTTCAAGCTCAGCCCAAGCACACACCAAGTGGGCCCTGGAAGTGGATTTATGCATCAATTACTTACTTCTGTAAACCCTAGTAGCTAGTTTATTATAAATAGGACTTCTTACTATTGTATTAGACATCTTTGGACGCCTGGTTCTTAGATCAGAGGGACTGGCCATTCGGCCATGCCTGGACCTTTCACTTATGTATTTTCAAACGGTAGAGTTTCTACACTCCATAGATTAAGGTGTGGAGCTCTGCTGTCCCTCAAAGATTAATGCAAAGTACTACTGTTTTTCTATTCAATTCATCTTATTCCGCTTCTAAGATATTCATTCGCACTTCATAGTGTTCTTCATGATCTTCAAGTTGTTCTTGGTAAGTCTTCTTGTTTGATCTTGATATTTTCTTGTTTTGTGTTGTATGGTGTTTTTCATATGCATTCTTGAATTCTTAGTGTCTAAGCATTAAACATTTCTAAGTTTGGTGTCTTGCATGTTTTCTTTGCATTAAAAATTTTTCAAAAATGTGTTCTTGATGTTCATCATGATCTTCATAGTGTTCTTGGTGTTCATCTTGACATTCATAGCATTCTTGCATACATTCATTGTTTTGATCCATAACTTTCATGCATTGCATCATTTTTCTTGTTTTTCTCTCTCATCATAAAAAATTCAAAAATAAAAAAAAATATCTTTCCCTTATTCTTCTCATAAATTTCGAAAATTAGATTTGACTTTTTCAAAATTTTTAAAATCTAGTTGTTCTTATGAGTCAAATCAAATTTTCAATTCAAAAATCTCATCTTTTTCAAAATCTTTTTCAAAAATCAAATCTTTTTCATTTTTCTTAGTTATTTTCGAAAATTATAAAAATATTTTTCAAAAATCTTTTTCTTAATTTTATCTCATAATTTTTGAAAATAACATCATCAATTAATGTTTTGATTCAAAAAAATTCAAGTTTGTTACTTGCTTCATATCTTGTGATTTCTTGTGAATCAAGTCATTAATTGTGATTTTTAAAAATCAAATCTTTTTCAAAACTAATTTCAATCATATCTTTTCAAAAATATCTTCTTATCTTATCTTTTTCAAAAATTTGACTCCAAAATATCTTTTCTCACTTCCTATCTTCTTATCTTTTCAAAATTGATTTTCAAAATTTGTTTCAACTAACTAACTAACTTTTTGTTTGTTTCTTATCTTTTTCAAAACCACCTAACTAACTCTCTCTCTATTTTCGAAAATATCTTCCCCCTTTTTCAAAAATTTCTTTTTAATTAACTAATTATTTTATTTTTTTATTTGAATTTTCGAAAAACTACTAACCTTTTTCAAAACTATTTTCAAAAATCACTAACTCTTTTTCAAAAAAAAAATTTATTATTTTCGAAAATTCTCTCCTCCTTTCATCTCCTTCTATTTATTTATTCATCTACTAACATCTCTTCCTCACATCACTCACCAAATTCGAACCCCCTCTTCCATCTGTGTTCGAATTTATTCTCTTCTTTTCTTCTTCTACTAACAATAAGGAACCTCTTTACTATGACATAGAGGATTCCTCTTCTTTTCTTTTTCTCTTCTCTTTCTTATGAGCTCCAGAGATAGCCTGAACTCTTGGGACAAGCTGGTCACGGCTTTCTTAGCCAAGTTCTTTCCTCCTCAAAAGCTGAGCAAGCTTAGAGTGGATGTTCAAACCTTCAGACAGAAAGAAAGTGAATCTCTCTATGAAGCTTGGGAAAGATACAAGCAGCTGACCAAAAAGTGTCCTTCTGACATGCTTTCAGAATGGACCATCCTGGATATATTCTATGATGGTTTATCTGAGCTATCAAAGATGTCATTGGATACTTCTGCAGGTGGATCCATTCACCTAAAGAAAATGCCTGCAGAAGCTCAAGAACTCATTGACATGGTTGCTAATAACCAGTTTATGTACACTTCTGAGAGGAATCCTGTGAGTAATGGGACACCTGTGAAGAAGGGAGTTCTTGAAATTGATACTCTGAATGCCATACTGGCTCAGAATAAAATATTGACTCAGCAAGTCAATATGATTTCTCAGAGTCTGACTGGAATGCAAGCTGCATCCAACAGTACTCAAGAGGCTTCTTATAAAGAAGAAGCTTATGATCCTGAGAACCCTGCAATAGCAGAGGTAAATTACATGGGTGAACCATATGGAAACACCTATAATCCATCATGGAAAAATCACCTAAATCTCTCATGGAGTGATTGATGTAGACAGAGGAGAATTGATCCTTCAATTAAATAAGGACAACTTTGTGTTTACAACTCAAGGATCTCTCTCTGCATCCATGGAGAGGAAGCAGAAAAAGCTTCTCTCAAAGCAGAGTCAACCAAAGCCCCCACAGTCAAACTCTAAGTTTGGTGTTGGGAGGCCACAACTAAACTCTCTAAGTTTGGTGTTAAACCCCCATATCCAAACTCTAAGTTTGGTGTTGGGAGGTCTCAACAAAGCTCTGCACATCTGTGAGGCTCCATGAGAGCCCACTGTCAAGCTATTGACATTAAAGAAGCGCTTGTTGGGAGGCAACCCAATGTTTATTTATCTAATTTTATTTTTGTTTTTCATGTTTTCTTAGGTTCATGATCATGTAGAGTCACAAAATAAATAAAAAAAAATTGAAAACGGAATAAAAAAACAGCAGAAGAAAAATCACACCCTGGAGGAAGGCCTTACTGGCGTTTAAACGCCAGTAAGAAGCATGTTTTGGGCGTTCAACGCCAAAACAGAGCATGGTTCTGGCGCTGAACGCCAGAAATGGGCAGCATCTGGGCATTTGAACGCCAGAAATGCACCCTGGAGAAGAGCTGGCGCTGAACGCCCAGAACAAGCATGGTTTTGGCGTTCAACGCCAGAAATGGGCAACAAATGGGCGTTCAACGCCCAGAACAAGCACCAATCTGGCGCTGAACGCCCAGAGTTGTGTGCAAAGGCATTTTACATTCCTAATTTGGTGCAAGGTTGTAAATCCTTAAGCACCTCAGGATCTGTGGATCCCACAGGATCCCCACCTACCTCCACTTACTTTTTCTCACCCCTCTTTCACACAATCCCATAAACACTCTTCCCCAAAACCCCTCACCAATCACCTCAATCTCTCTTTCCCATCACCTCTTCACCACTCACATCCATCCACTCTTCCCCATAAACCTACCTCATNACTAAGGTGGATTCATTCCTTGTTCTTATTTCTTCTGTTTTTCGTTTTCTATGCTATGTGCTTATCTATGTTTGTGTTTTCATTACATGATCATTAGTAGTTAGTAACAATGTCTTAAAAGTTATGAATGTCATATGAATCCATCACCTCTCTTAAATGAAAAATGTTTTAATTCAAAAGAACAAGAAGTACATGAGTTTCGAATTTATCCTTGAACTTAGTTTAATTATATTGATGTGGTGACAATGCTTCTTGTTTTCTGAATGTATGCTTGAACAATGCATATGTCTTTTGAAGTTGTTGTTTAAGAATGTTAAATATGTTGGCTCTTGAAAGAATAATGACCAGGAGACATGTTATTTGATAATCTGAAAAATCATAAAAATGATTCTTGAAGCAAGAAAAAGCAGCAAAGAACAAAGCTTGCAGAAAAAAAAAGGGCGAAAAAAAATAGAAAGAAAAAGAAAAAGCAAGCAGAAAAAGCCAAAGCTCTTAAAACCAAGAGGAAAGAGCAAAAAGCCAATAACCCTTAAAACCAAAAGGCACGGGCAAATAAAAAGGATCCCAAGGCTTTGAGCATCAGTGGATAGGAGGGCCTAAAGGAATAAAATCCTGGTCTAAGCGGCTAAACCAAGCTGTCCCTAACCATGTGCTTGTGGCGTGTAGGTGTCAAGTGAAAACTTGAGACTGAGCGGTTAAAGTCAAGGTCCAAAGCAAAAAAAAAAAAAGAGTGTGCTTAAGAACCCTGGACACCTCTAATTGGGGACTTTAGCAAAGCTGAGTCACAATCTGAAAAGGTTCACCCAATTATGTGTCTGTGGCATTTATGTATCCGGTGGTAATACTGGAAAACAAAGTGCTCAGGGCCACGACCAAGACTCATAAAGAAGCTGTGTTCAAGAATCATCATACTGAACTACGAGAATCAATAACACTATCTGAACTCTGAGTTCCTATAGATGCCAATCATTCTGAACTTTAATGGATAAAGTGAGATGCCAAAATTATTCAAGAGGCAAAAAGCTATAAGTCCCGCTCATATGATTGAAGCTATGTTTCATTGATAGTTTGGAATTTATAGTATATTCTCTTCTTTTTATCCTATTTGATTTTCAGTTGCTTGGGGACAAGCAACAATTTAAGTTTGGTGTTGTGATGAGCGGATAACTTATACGCTTTTTGACATTGTTTTTAGTATGTTTTTAGTAGAATCTAGTTACTTTTAGGGATGTTTTCATTAGTTTTTATGTTAAATTCACATTTCTGGACTTTACTATGAGTTTGTGTGTTTTTCTGTGATTTCAGGTATTTTCTGGCTGAAATTGAAGGACTTGAGCAAAAATCAGATTCAGAGGTTGAAGAAGGACTACTGATGCTGTTGGATTCTGACCTCCCTACACTCAAAATGGATTTTCTGGAGCTACAGAACTCAAAATGGTTCATTTCTAATTGCGTTGGAAAGTAGACATCCAGGGCTTTCCAGAAATATATAATAGTTCATACTTTGCTCAAGTTTAGATGATGCAAACTGGCGTTCAACGCCAGCTCTCTGCCCAATTCTGGCGTCCAGCGCCAGAAACAAGTACTCACGTAAGGTTTATTACTTGGACGACCCAGTGCACTTGCTGGTTAGTTGTATGGAAGTTGTGACAAATTATGAATTGAGATTAGAGCACCAAGTTTTTGGAGCCATTACCAGAGATCACAATTTCATGCACCAGAGTGTCAGAGTTCTAGGATCGCCTTTAGTTTTTCCAAGACCTTATATACTATTTATGTGGGCACCATTACCATGTTGAGAACCTTCAGTTCTCATTCCATACATATATTTGTGGTTTTCATATGCAAGTCGAAAGGCACCTCGCTAGGCGTCTGGATTTACTCAGCAAGCGAAGTTGGGATGCTATGCAAGTTTCCGTTTACGTGAGCGTTACGCTTTTCGTTCAGTGACTTTTGTTTAAACTTTCCTTCAAGGCTCCTTGACTATAAATTTCTTCAACTATATAATGTATATATTTTATTTTAGAGGTCATAATACCTCACCACCTCTATTTTATGACTTAACCGTAAGACTCTGTGTGGTAGGGTGTTATATAACGGGTTCAAGGATGGGTATTGGATATGGATGGACATGGAGAAATGGACGAACAGGAAATTATCCGGTCAGTCTCAATTTGAATATGCCCAATTCTGGCGTCCAGCGCCAGAAACAAGTTGCAAAGTGGAGTTCAACGCCCAAAATGGCACAAAAGCTGGCGTTCAACTCCAAGAATGACCTCTCCACGTGTAGACTTCAAGCTCAGCCCAAGCACACACCAAGTGGGCCCCGGAAGTGGATTTATGCATCAATTACTTACTTCTGTAAACCCTAGTAGCTAGTTTATTATAAATAGGACTTCTTACTATTGTATTAGACATCTTTGGACACCTGGTTCTTAGATCAGAGGGGCTGGCCATTCGGCCATGCCTGGAACTTTCACTTATGTATTTTCAAACGGTAGAGTTTCTACACTCCATAGATTAAGGTGTGGAGCTCTGCTGTCCCTCAAAGATTAATGCAAAGTACTACTGTTTTTCTATTCAATTCATCTTATTTCGCTTCTAAGATATTCATTCGCACTTCAACCTGAATGTGATGAACATGACAATCATCATCATTCCTTATGAACGCGTGCCTGACAACCACTTCCGTTCTACATTAGATTGAATGAGTATCTCTTAGATCTCTTAATCAGAATCTTCGTGGTGTAAGCTAGATTGATGGCGGCATTCAAGAGAATCCGGAAAGTCTAAACCTTGTATGTGGTATTCCGAGTAGGATTCAATGATTGAATGACTGTGACGAGCTTTAAACTCGCGAGTGCTGGGCATAGTGACAGACGCAAAAGGATAGTAAATCCTATTCCAGCATGATCGGGAACCTCAGATGATTAGCCGTGCCGTGACAGGGCATCTTGGACCATTTTCACAAGAGGAGGGGATGTAGCCAC
>NC_029787.2:47214731-47217739 GCF_000816755.2 Arachis ipaensis | reverse complement strand
ATATATATTTTTTAGATGTCGTAATACCTCATCACCTCTGTTTTACAACTTAAGCGTAAAGGTCTGTATGGTAGGATGTTACAATTGGAGTCCCTTAACAGGTTTCTCCCACCATCGAAGCAGCTCGTTGTCATCATCTTGTCTCTTTAGACCATAGGTTCCACTAAATCGAAATCCTCCAATGTCTCCTTCACCTTAGGGACCAATAGGTGCGCATTGATAAAGGTAGGGTCATCAAAGTCCTTATCCAAAGTAGTGGCCGAACTCTCGACCCTTCTCTTTTCGACGCCTTCCTCTTCTTGGAAGGTTTGGAAATAAAGACTAGTGGGACAAACTTCACAATAGCTTCCCAATTCTTATCCATTTTTCTGTATGCGTTGAGGTCAGAAAAGGATTCACATGTGGTTGATCGAAGGCTCATTCCTAGAAGAAGGCTTTCTTCAATCAACCAAGTGAGGTATTCTCATTAATATCACAAGTTGAAACAAATACAATGAAAAATATAAACAAAATTGACCTATGACAAAATGAGCAGCCTTCCTATCACCCAAGACCAACTTGGGATTTAAAGAACTCTCACCCCAAAAGTGCTACTAGAATATTAGCGATACTTCCAAAGGTGAATACTTTCAAATTATTTAAAAACGTGAAAAAAATATACACCCATAAATTGAGATGTTTTAGGTTAACAGAAAATAATGATGCAACAAATAATAGAGTTTTTTATATGGAAAATGAGACTTTGATATTGACAAGTGAGTCACGTCATATGTTTTCATTAATGGAATATATCTCTTATTACAACTAAGGATCTTTAGTATGTTTTTAAATTATTTAAGAATATTTTTGTTGATAATAAATTCAAAAACATTTTTGTTAGTACTAAAATCTTTGATGGTTTAACCTAAAGTAAAAGATAAATATTTTAATGTGTCAAAAACTTGAGAGCAATAAATTCTTTCTTATAATGTAAATGACACTTTTTAAATATTCTAATATTCTATCTCCCAGAAGTACAAGACAAAACCTCCTACAATTGTATCCCACCAAAACAAAGATAATAAATATGAAGTGTGTTTGAATTTAAATGTTTTATATTAAGCTTTATTTTAGCCGTCAAACCCTTTTTTAATGAATTTACTTCCGTTCAATTATTGAGATAGCAGAGAGGGAACGAAACAAGAAAAGGAGACAAAAATATTTGGTCCATTCGCAGAAAGCGTAGCAGAGTTGAGTGATTGAAACCTTTCTATATAAAGTCGATAGAACTTTTTTGGTATTACATATAGTCTATAAATTTGAGCACACATAGTTGAATCTTTCTTTAATTGGACATAGATATCCTATATATATCTTTTTGTGGCTGAAAAGCGTATCACTAAAAGTGTTGCTTAAAGATAAAGTGTTACCCTTAATCGTTAACTTGGCTCTGATACCAATTTTTAAAAGCCATTTTTTTCTTTTAATTTCTTTTTCGAAATTTCTATTAACTCTTTCATATAAATTCATAAAAGTATTGACTATTTCTACTATTACTAGTTTTTATAATTCTGATTTCATTTATAATTTTTCAGTCTTGTTTTAGTTTAGAATATTCTTTTTTGCATGGATTATTGTATATAAAATCTTTTATCTGTTTGTCTTTTTCTTTAATATAATTTCTCAAATCCTTAAAAACTTCTTTTATTTCTACACTTTCTGTTGTTTCTAAATATCTTTTTAATTTTTTGACTTCGTTTTCCATTTTTCCTTTTAACAATTTTAATTCTTTTAAGTCATAATATGGTTTTTCAGGCATTTATAAATTTTTTAAGTTTAACTCCAACTTGTTTATATTTATTCTTATTTCTATCCTTTTTATTATAAGGTCATTAATTTCGAACTGAAGATTATTTAATTCCCTTTTATACTCATTTATTTTACTTTTTAATTTCTTCTCCCTTTTTCTTTTTATTTTGTTTTCTGGTCTTTCAATCTTTGTATGCTTCATTATTTATCTTAGAATTTCTGCAAATTCTATCATCGATTCATCACTATTTTCTAGAGATTCTATTAATTTTTCTAGCTCTTCAACTTCTCTTTTCAACTTGTCATAGATTATTTTTAAAGCTTTAAATGCTCTTTGATTTATTTCAGAAAACTGTAAATAATTTAAACGATTTTCTCTTTCAAAGAGCTCTTGTTTCTTGTCTTGATAAGTTACATATATTTCTTCTTTATTTATTGTCATAATTTAGTGTTTAGAGTTTCATTTAACTTTTCGACCTTTTTTGTTAATTCTTTTATTTCAGAATTTTCTTCTTTAATTTTTAACTTAGATAAACTTAAAAGGCTATTAATTTTAGATTCTCTTATTTGAAAATTTGATGAAACTAATTTTCCTGATGGTTCTTTTAATAATAGAACTGGGTTTTCAATAGCTTTATATTTTGGTATTTCTGTTTTTACAATTTTCTAAAATAATTCATCGACATAAATTCTTTCTCTATTTTTAAATATTATACTATGATGGCTATTTGTTAAAGCATAATTTATAGCATATGTAATTGAAAATGGTTCATCATCTTGTTCCATTAGATTCTTTCTGTGAAATTTATAAGCCAAACTTATAGATCTACCAAGATTTTCAGTTTGCTCTCCTAGCATATGAGTACTCTTAGCCTCCTGCTTTCTATTGTCTGATGCCTCTACAATTGCCTAAGCAACCTATTTATAATAGTTGGATTTGATGGACAATTCCCATCTTTACCCTTCTTATGACGTCATTGCTTACGTCATTGTTTGTTCTTTTGCACCAGCTACATTGTTGGTGCTCTATGACCTAAGTGCTTACGTCACTATGCAATAATGTTGAGAGATGCTTCAGATGCACTGTCCTCCTCTTTTATCATGTGACCCTCAGATGCATTGTCTTCTTCCTTCATCACGTGAGTTGATTCCGTTTCATTATTGCTTTCTTCAGATATCTCTGAGGCACATAGCTGGCACTTGTGGTCTTCTCTGTCTTT
>NC_029787.2:47181197-47214617 GCF_000816755.2 Arachis ipaensis | reverse complement strand
TCTTTTTAAGGTTTGCTCTGGATGGAGAGCTTCATATTCCCTGAAGGATTCCTTTGCCTCTTCCAGTGTTAGAAACCCTCCTTTATGAATTATCCTTGATTGATGTGTGAATTGTGCTGCTTTTTCCCAAGCATCATATACTCCTTTCATGGGGCCATTATAAATTACATAATATTTTTTATCTTGGGTGGATTTTTTAATGATTTCAGCAATTGTTTTATTTTCTGAAATTTTTTCTTCACCTGATTTGTCCACCACGCTTAGCTGGCTGAACTCTAATGATTTTGCTTGTTGTGTTGATTTCATTGCTTCGATGGCCTTCTTGAGAGATTGGATCTGTGTCCTTATTTGCTGACAATGCTTGTATTTTTCGAGTTCTTGCTCATATTTTTGAATTTCTTGATCTAATGCGTTGTAGACGAACTCCATTCTCTTGTTAATATATCTGCAATAACATTTTTGTCACCTTTAATATATTCAATTTTTATTGGATATTGTAACAAAAATAATTGCCATCTTACCAATCGTCCATGATTATAATCAACTTTTAAATTATATCGTATAAAACCTGTTAGGTAACTTGAATCTGTCCTTAATGTAAATTCTCTGGGTAGTAAATCAATTTTTCATTTCTTAAGAGATTTAATTGCTGCTAGAGTTTCCTTTTCATGAGTGGTATATCTCTGTTCTGTTGGAGTAAAAGTCTCTGAAATATACCTGCAAAGTAATTCCTTTGGAGAATCTTTAGAATCTAGTGATTCTTTTTCTTGTTCCAAACTTTTTATAGCTTTCTTAGCTTTTAGACATCCTGACCAGGTTATGTCTGAAGCATCTGTTTCTACTATTAAGTAGTTATTTTCTTCTGGAATATAAAGTTCTGGAAGTTTTTCACATAATTCTTTAATCCTTTGAATTTGCATACTATCTTTTTCATCTAATGTATTCTATATTCACATATATAAGACTCCACATTACATAGATCATATATCTGAATATTAGCTAAATGGTTTTTTGCTTCTTGATATTCTTTATTATAAACTTCTTGTCTATGATCTATAATATTTTTTCCAAAAAATTCTCTATACAGAATCATCATTATATGTAATATCTTATCATAAACTGTTGTTTTTGTTGCTAATTCTTCTATTATTTGGTTTTCTATTGATGTCATATAATCTCTTATAGTTCCTTTAGTATGAAACCCTATGTAATTCCAAATATCTCTTCCAGATAATTCACTAAGTTTTGGATTAGTAAAGGCTTCTAATAAAAAGAAATTCAACCAATTTTCGAAAATTTCTTTTTCGTTCTTTTTATAGTCTAAATCGAGCATTCTTTCTCCTTCCATTTCCTGGATTTTAGGAACATATTTTGATGGTATTTTTGTATATTTTGAATTTTTATTCATAAATCCCTTTTTAAAAGTATAATTTTCAAAACCTGTTTTCCATTTAAATTGAGATTGATTATCCTTAGATGTTCCAGGTTCATTTTTTACTTGTATTGGAATTGCTGGTTTTTCATCACTTGAATAATCTAGGATGTGTTCTTCATTTTCTATATTTTCAGAATTTACTAGTTCTTCTTCTATTTGAAATTCTTGTTCCATAATATTATTTTCTTGAGCCATTTTTAATTGTTTAAAAAGCATTGTAACTTCTTCTAATTTTTCTTCAATATTCATAATTTCAATGGTGGTTTTACTTTTAAGTTTTTTCTAAATCGATATTTTCTTTTTCTTTGAAAATTTTTATTAAGACCATATTTTTGAGGTATCTCTTCATTATCTTGACAGCAAATTCAAATTATATTTGCAAATCTTTTTTGAGTTGCTTCTTGCATACAACGTTCTTTTATTTCCTCTCTTATTGCAGAGGTTGCTCCACCAAAGTTATTTTCAATTGTTCCTCTATTTATTTCTCTTATAAATCTTCCCATTATAAATTCATTAGCAGGATATGGAAGTTTTGTTATATACATACTAAGATAATGATTTTTATCTTCTTCTTTTAATTTGTAATAATGTATTATATATTTCATATAAGAATAATAATTAAAAGGTTTAATTACTCTGTTGGTCCCAATAATTTCACCAAATTTTCAATAAGATCTCTATACTTTTTTTTGTTTTTATTCGAAGATCATTTTCATATCAAAATCATTAAAATTAACAGAATATTTCTTTCAAAATACATGTGGTCAAAGATCTAGTTGAACTTTTAATTATGAATACCTTCAATTTGCGAAGAAATATTCAGTTAACTCTAACTCGATCGTTTTGTAAAAATAGTTTGATATAAATCTGTTATGGCCTGGCCCAAACAACATACGGGCCGACCCGACCCGTGGACCACCCGACTCGAACGGTCGGGCTTGAGCTGCTCAACCTCTCACCCGGACACGCGTCCCTGACAGCTCCGCTACAGCTGTATGAAGGAAGCTTCGAGGAAGGTGGGTCTACCCTTGTGGGACCCACCTCTGACATGGTATATATGGGGAGGGTCCTACCCTTCCCCCAAGGTACGTCACATACCATCCTCTCACCTTTTCGCCTGCACACTGGGCTGACTAGAGCGTCGGAGTGTCTTTGCAGGTGACACCCCCCTCTCTCCACACGAAGAGCTCGGGACGTCGGCTGCCCCTCCTCCAACTCAGTGACCCGGAACCAGGCGATTCCCCCTCTCATCAACCGAAGTACCAATCCGAACTGTCCAGTACCCGACCTACCAAACATTGGCGCCGTCTATGGGGAGGGGTGAATGGACGTTGTACTGGGTCCAGGAGGAACAGGCCGCGAGGCCGATCGCAGAGGGGAAGCCTCCGTAGCTTCCTCTCGGAAGCGCACGAGGTCCCCTCCTCAACGAACCTCTTGATCTCAAGAAAGGCACCCCTTTTGGGGAACTGGCAACAACAACACCAGAATAATGCAGGACCTGCATCACAGGATGCAGGACCTGGAGCGCCGGCTATCAGATCGGGAACGTCGCCAACAAACTCCCGAATCAAGCTACTCCCGTTCCCCTCCAAGAAGCCATTCCCGGTGAACGGCTAGCCCACGATCTGAGCCCAAGAACGCCAGGGAGGAAGGACGCCCAAGGAGACGTCGCGACCCATCAACTACACCAGGCGCGAAAGGAGACGCACCGCAGATCGAGACCGGGAAGACGACGAGGGAAGAACAAGGAGAACGCGGGGACCAGTGATAACGGGTGCAACCCCATTTCATTGTTCTATCCTCGAAGTCCAGCTGCCAAAACACTTTGACAAGCCGACAGACATGAGGTACGACAGAATCCAAGACCCGCAGGAGCACCTCACGGCCTTTGAGGCTAGGATGAACCTGGAGGGAGTGGGAGACGAGGTAAGGTGCCGCGCTTTCCCGGTCACCCTCGTGGGACCGACAATACGGTGGTTTAACAGCCTCCCACAGGGCTCAGTGGCCAAGTTTTCGGATATTAGCCACGCCTTCCTAGCCCAATTTACTACCAGAATCGCAAAGGCAAAGCACCCGATCAATCTGCTCGGGGTGATGCAGAGGTCCGGTGAATTGACCAGGAAATATTTAGACCGGTTCAATGACGAATGCTTGGAGATCGACGGGCTGACTGATTTGGTTCCTAGCCTATGCCTGACGAATGGACTTCTAAACGAGGACTTCAGAAAGGACCTCACCATGAAGCCGGTGTGGACAATGCAGGAGATCCAAAGTGTAGCCAGGGAATACATTAACGATGAAGAAGTCAGCCAAGTCGTGGTTGCCAATAAACGGCAGCCCTCCTACAATCAAACCCGGCAACACGGAAGCGGAGAAAGACAGAAGGAACACGCCATAGACGGCGGTCCGAGCAAGACACCCAGGCCATTCTCTCGAGTCGGGAAGTTCACCAATTACACCCCCTCACCGTTCCCATCATAGAAGTTTATCAACAGATAGCAGAGAAGGGAATTTTGTCAAAGCCCTGACCTCTAAAGGACCGGACCAGTGGAAACAAGAGCCTCTATTGTGATTATCATAAAGGCTATGGACACAAGACACAGGATTGCTTCGACTTGAAGGACCCGTTGGAGCAAGCGATTCGGGACGGAAAGCTGGCCGAATTCTTCTACCTCATCAGGGAGACGAGAAGGCGAGATCACGACTGCGAGGGAGAGGATAAGACCCGCGCGACGAAGCGACGTCACGAGCCGGAGGACAACGAACACAACCTTACCATAGTGAACGTGGTAACAGCAAGAGATGCACCTCCAAGGTCGAGGTCGGCACACAAGAAAGATGCCAAGGTCTTGGCGGTTTCCTCATCCTCTGTGCAAAGTTCCAAGAGGCTCCTACCCATCTCTTTCGGTCCAGAGGACCAATGGTTCGATGAGACCACGGAAAATCCTCCTATGGTCATCACGGCTAGAGTGGGAACCGGCCTCGTCAGGCGGATCCTCGTGGACACTGGGGCAGACTCGAATATCATGTTTCGTAACGTGTTTGACGCCTTGGGCCTACGGGATGCCGATTTAAAGACGCACCAGCACGGTGTGGTGGGTTTGGGCGACCACTTCATCAAGCCAGATGGGATAATCTCCCTACCAATAACTGTAGGATCAGGATAGGGACAGAGGTCGGTAATGGCCGAGTTCGTGGTTCTACGAGACTCCATGGCTTACAATGTCATCCTAGGGAGGAAGACTATCAATGACCTCGGAGCAGTGATCAGCACGAAGATGTTGATAATTAAGTTCGTCGCTGATGACGGATCCGTGGGATCCATAAAAGGAGACTTGGAAACGGCAGTCGCTTGCGACAATGCCAGCCTCTCCTTAAGGAAGAAATCTAAAGAGGCATCGGGGGTGTTCCTTGCCGACTTAGACGTTAGAGTCAGCGACAAGCCGAGACCCAAGCCGGAAGGGAACTTAGAGAGGTTCAGAGTCGGGGATACGGAGGAGAAGTTCACCTTCATGAACAGAAACCTCCCACACGACTTGAAGGAACCTTTAATGGAAATGATAAGGGCCAACGACGACCTCTTTGCATGGACGCTAGCCGACATGCCGGGGATAGACCCCCAACTCATGTCACATCACTTGGCCGTGATGGCGGAAGCCAGACCGGTAGCTCAAAGGAGAAGAAAAATGTCGCAAGAGCGAGCAGAGGAGGTGGCCAGGCAGACGGCTAGCCTCCTCGAAGCAGGATTTATTTGAGAACTCGACTACTCGACGTGGCTGTCGAATGTAGTTCTAGTTAAAAAGCACAATGGAAAATGGAGGATGTGTGTGGATTACTCTGATCTCAACAAAGCATGCCCCAAGGATTGCTACCCCCTGCCCAACATTGATGCGCTGGTTGACGCAGCGGCGGGATATCGGTACCTGAGCTTTATGGACGCTTATTCAGGCTATAATCAGATACCAATGCACCGGCCTGACGAAGATCTTAGTTCTTCCCAGTATAAGTCACCATCTCTCCTAATATCATAATTGTCCAAATTCACTAATTCTATATTAAAAATCAGTCTCAATGTTATCGATTTATTCTCAATGTTTAGTCTCAACATCTTAAATTCCCAATTTGTTTCTAATGATTAGTTCAGCAGTAGAAAATACAAGTAAAACAATTTAAACACAATCAATAAACAAGTATAACAAGTAATACAATTAGTAATTAACAGATATTCAGATAGGCAAACCAAATACAATAAACAAACTCAAACAATGTCACATAGATGAAGATGACGCATGCCTGTCCTACTGGCCATGAGCTCACGTGTTGGTTAAACTGCTAGAACCCAACACATCTGGTAGCTAGCTTGGACATTGTCTCTCGATTGAACATCTCCAAGAGAAAAACTATCTAGGCTTATCACAAGCCGGTCTCAGAGGGAGAGTGTCGTGTCACCTTCTCACTAAAGGTATCATTCTGTCTCAGAGGAAGAGTGCTATATCACTTGTCTCAGAGGGAGAGTGCCCCATCACCTTGCAATCAGAGAGAACATGGGAAAAAATCCACCACATTCCCAAAATAAACATTCTCAACTTATCACAAGCTGGTCTCAGAGGGAGAGTGTCTTGTCACTTTCTCATCAGGGGTATCATTTTGTCTCAGAGGGAGCGTGTCCTGTCACCTTTTCCAAGTCACACCGCAACCACGAGCAAGTAGCATGAGACCTCCGTCCTTGCCAGGTGCAAGTGCCAAACCAAAAATACGCAAGCGGGACGACACCCACGACCTTGCCAATCTAACCAGTCAAGCCATACTCAGTAAACATCAGTGTCTTTAACCAATTTTACAAGTTATTATATTTATTAACCACAATCCTTTATCCATTATCAAACTTAGATTCATTAATCTCAATTCGTTATAAAGTAATTAATTTCGTTTCCTCGTGAGCAGAATACCACCACCGTTCTCACTGTGGGCGGGACAAGGTGATGCGTGAGCATCTTTTTTATCTTTTTCTAGTGAATTTGCATTTAATTTGTTGAGTTTAATCAAGAATTAATCATCTTTTAGCCATTATGGATGCTACTTTGAGTCTTGTGCAATTCTATTTATTTTAGGTAGCATTCGGCTGGATATGATGGAGTTTCTGAAGCACAAGAATTAAAGGAGATGACAGCGAGGAGCGACGCGTGTGCGTACCTGACGCGTGTGCGTGATTTGGAGCTTTCCATGGCGATGCGTGCGCGTACCTGACGCTTACGCGTGAAAAGCGAAGTTGCTCAGCGACGCGTGCACGTACCTGACAAGTACGCGTGACATGCGCCACGTGCAGAAAACGCAGAAAATGATGGGGGCGATTTCTGGGCTGTTTTTGACCCAGTTTTCAGCCCAGAAAACACATATTAGAGGCTGCAGAATGGAGGACTCAGGGGAACACTTCTCATTACTTCCCAATTTAGGCATGGATCCTACAAAGCAAGTGGTCCCCATCCATCAATTAAAGACTTGCTGATTGCTATAATTAATTCTGATTTACATTTAAATTTTAAAATAGGATAAGATATTATTTTAGTTTTAGAAAATAGATTTTAAATTTATTAGTATTAGATATAAAAGGTGATCCCAACATTATTCGAGGGGAAGGGGGAATTAGTTAACTTTTCATTCTATCTCAGCCAAAATACATTTTATCAGAATCCTTATTTTTCTCTCTGAATCATGAGCAACTAAACCTCCATTGTTAAGGTTAGGAGCTCTGTCTATTGTATGGATTGATACTATTATTTTTTTTATTTTAATTCATGTCTTGATTTATATTTCAAGGATAGTTTTCGTTCTTTATCTTATGAATTTGGGTGGAACGGAAGTATGACTCTCTTTCTAATTGAGTTCTTGTATAACTTGGAAAAGCTCTTTACTTGAACAACAGCCTGAAAACACATTCTCCTAAATTCTAATTATCTGGACTTAACGGGATACGTGACATATAATCCTCTTATATTTGGATAATTAGAATTTCTGTGGCATATAAACTAGAATTAAGCTTTACCCTCTAATTGGAATTAAGTGACCAAGGAATTGGCGGTTGATGAATTTTAGAGGAGACTAGGAAGGTCTAAGAAATTAGGGTCTAGTCACATATAGTTTGCCATGAATTAAATCTTGCATGATTAAAATAAATTAATAAGAAAAGTCAATCCAGAAAATAGATAACTCTGAAGCCTTAACTGCCTTCTCCATATTTTATTCATAACTTATTTATTCGCCTGTCTTTAATTTAATGCTTTTTGAACTCTCAACACTCTTTTCTGTTTGTCTAACTAAGCTAATTAATGAACCATTGTTGCTTAGTCCATTAATCCTCATGGGATCGACCCTCACTCACCTGAGGTATTACTTGGTACGACCCGGTACACTTGCCGGTTAGTTTGTGGTTATAAATATCCAAACCAAATTTTTGGCGCCGTTGCCGGGGATTGATAGTGATTAACAACTATTAGTTGCTTGATTGCTTAGATTAGGCGTTTTAATTTTAATTTTTATTTAATTTCTACCTCATTATTTTTGAATTTATTGCTAGTAATTTTTCTTTAATTTTTGAAATTAAGCTTGGTGTCACCTAGTTAATTTCATTTTAATTTTCTTGTTTATTTTCCCTTTTAATTTTCGAAATTTTTTTGTCTGATTTCAGTTATCATTTTTGAAATTTTTCTGTTTTATTTATTTAGTATCTCTATTTTATTATTTTACACAGATTACCTCTCTAGGAGTTCTCTGCATTCTGACGTAGAGAATTCCATCTTTTCTTGTCTTCTGTTTGTTTATGAGCAGGAACAGGGACAAGGAACATCTGTTAGACTTTGATCCTGAACCTAAAAGGACTTGTAGGTGACGTTTATAACAAGCAAGACTTTACAAGGCTGCAGAATCCACTATGGATCCTAATAATGCTGCTAATGCCAATGTGGCAAATCCGAATGGGGATGAGCAACAAAGGAGAGTGCTTGGCTCTTATTCTACTCCTACTGTAGATCTTTATGGAAAAAGCATTGTGGTGCCTCCTATAGCTGCAAACAACTTTGAGTTGAAGCCACAATTGGTCACCCCGGTGCAACAAAACTGCTAGTATCATGGTCTTCCCCATGAAGACCCAAATCAATTTATTTCTAATTTTCTGCAGATTTGTAATACTGTGAAGACAAATGAAGTGAACTCAGAGGTGTACAAACTCATGCTCTTCCCGTTTGCTCTGAGGGATGGAGCAAAGCCATGGCTAGATTCCCAACCTAAGGAGAGTTTGGATACTTGGGACAAGGTTGTTACTGAATTTCTTACTAAATTTTTCCCACCAAAGAAGCTGACTAAGCTTAGGGTGGAGGTTCAGACCTTCAGGCAAAAGGATGGTGAAACTCTTTATGAAACTTGGGAGAGATACAAGCTACTGACTAGGCAATGTCCTCCAGACATGTTCTCCAACTGGACCCAGCTAGATATCTTTTATGAAGGTTTAGGTGAAATGTCCAAGATGTGCTTAGATAATTCTACAGGTGGTTCACTACACAAGAAGAAGACACCGGAGGAGACTATTGAGCTTATTGAATTGGTTGCTAGCAACCGATATTTATACTCATCTAACAGGAATCCTGTGAACTCTGAGGCTCCTCAGAAGAAGGGTGTCATGGAAGTAGAAGCCCTTAATGCTACTCTTGTTCAGAACAAGCTTATGTCTCAACAAATAAGTCTACTTACTCAACAGATGGGTGGCATGCAAATCTCAGCTATCAACACTCAAAACCCATCTCAAGAGGTCTCCTATGACATGACAGGTAATTTTGTACAAAATGATAATTATGATTATGCTCAATCCTCTTCTGAACAAGTCAATTACATGGAAACAACTGATGCAATGGTAAATTAAACAAAAATTTCCCTTGAAAATTCGGTTCAGATGCTTCTAAAATACTGTGCTAACTAAATAAGTTTATGTTTTAGGGACTTGTGTACAGAGCAAAATTAAGGGGGAGACAGACAGAAGAATAGAAGGTGGAAAAGAAAATGATTTTTCTGAAGGGGGAAAAGAAGCAAAAGGAAAAGAAAGAAAAAAAAGAAAATTGTCATTTTGGATTCGTCTTCGGATGAAGACAGTTTTTCTGAATCTGAGTATACTTCTCACCATTGCTTATTGAAAAATATCTATTATATTAAAGTTTTATATTGTTATTTTAACGAAATCTTTTGTATGTGTTGCAAAGAAGAAGAAGAAAATGAGAAAACGCCACCAAAGAATCTAACAACCACAAAGGGCGGTGAAAAAACAAACCAAAATAAGGAAGATTGTTCTGAAAAATTTAGAAAGCAAAACTGAATATGAAGTCTAGTAAGTTTTGGAAATGATTATTTTCGATTCATTACTACCTTTATTTGATATACTTTAGGTTTAGTTTTGCTTGTATTTGTTGAAAACTGTTCATGTGTGCTTGTTAAGTTAATTACAACTCTGATATTTGTCTCTGGTATACATTCAATGTGTTTTTCTTGATCATTGACTCTATTTTACTGCTTGTTCAAATCTAAAATAAATTCGGTTCGTTTAATTTTTAAGTGAAATAACTATAGTTCATCCTGGTTTTTAAGTGAAAACTTATTGTATGAATTTTCAAAAGTGAACAAGTAGAGAAGATGACTAAAAAAAGAAAACAAATGTTGGAGCTGGAAAAAGAAAAAAGAACAAAGAGAAAAAATGATGGAGCTCAAAAAACAAATGTTGCTTCGGATGACTGTCACCTAACAGATGCGTAAAATGATTAATCGCAGACGTAAGATTCAATTTTTTATATAAAGTTCTTGTTCTTTGTTTGCTAACTTTTCTTAAAACCTCATGTAATGTCTCTGGATTTACTGAATAATATTTATTTTTTGCTTAGACTATTGACTGTAAATTTGGGCAGCAAACCTGTGTTACAAACTCATACGAGCTCGACATCGTCTGTAAATACACCGAGCAATACCAGGTAAATTCGGTTCATTTCTAGGTTTAATTGATGTTCATTTGAATCCAAAAATAAATTTGATGTGTCTTTAATCCTCTGCTTTTAATCTTAGTTGATGATTTTAATTTGGTATCTTTTTATTAGGAAAAATACCCCTGAAACCCCGGTGAGAGTTTTTAGAAGAAATAAACTGCATCAAAAAAAGGAAAACAGAGTTTACAACCTTCAACTTTGTAATTTAAAATATTTACGTTGGTCTTTTAGATTTAGCTAATAATTTTTGTTTAGTTAATCACACGGAATTTTTGTTTAATTGTCAGTAGCACTACACCTGATCCTCAACTACAAATCATTACTGTTGGAAAGAAAACTCATTCTCAACCTTTGGATATGTGAGTTTTTCAATGTCCAGCTTTTAGTTTCTCAGTTCCTATTCTAATCATTCAATATTAACTTCTTCCTTGTTTACCTTCCTTAGAGTTCCTATTGTGGTGTCTTTTCCAAGTTCTCTTGTGGAAAAGATAATAAAAGATCAAAAGACTTTTAACTATGTCCCTTCGAAAAGTCAAACAGAAGAAGCTTTTGTTAATGAGTAAGTTGCACTTAAAATTCTTTTTATTAGTTTTAATGGTATAGGATAATAATTTTGGGCCATTATTGAACTCTTTTCTGTTTAATGCAGCAGCCCTCTGGAACCACAATAGCAACCCTGTAATGAAGCTCTGGCAAGGCAATCGGAACAAGAAGCACCTCTCGATGTGTAAGTTTTACTGCTTGTTCAAATCTGCGTAATTTCGGTTCATTACATAGTTTATTTGAGGTTCATTTAAATCTGGAAATGAATTCGATGTGTTCTTCTTGATGATTGTGCTTTTTTTACTACTAGTTCAAATATGAAGTAAATTCGGTTCATTATTGGACACTTTTCTGTTTATTATAGCTGCCCTCCGGAACTCCAACACCAGGCCTGCGAAGAATCTTCCGCAAGGCAAACGGAGCAAGAACCTCCACAGAATGTGTAAGTTTTAATTAATATCCTTTTTATTAGTTTTAATGTTATATCATAATGCTTTTAGGTTATTAGTTAAAACTTTCCAATATCGTTTTGCAGTTCTCCCCGTCCTTGGCATTGGGAAGATGATGCACCTTCTTTCAGTCTTGGCATAAGTCTCCCGACCTTTCAACCAAGTCCCCTGACCTCTCAACCAATAGTAACACAATTTGAAATGTTGGCAGACGCAGTGATGGATGCTGGAGTGACAGTAGCATTGAAATTTGCTGAGGAAAGAAGTGTCGAGCCAAGCTTTACCACCCCTGAAGCGTACAAGACTCCGGAGAGAAAAATGTTATCATTGGATGACACAATAAAGATTTACAAAGATACAACCAACGAGTATGATACCATATTCATGTTCGACCATGAAGCACATTTAGAGGGGACTAAATTACACTTCATGTCTCTAACACCTGGACAAGATGTAGAAAATACGGTAAATTCTTTGCCTATTACATTAACATTAATGATTTTCTAAAAACTTTTATACCCATATATCTAATAACTTTTCTTCCTATAGGTGGTCAATGCAATGTGTATGCTTCTCAACTACGGAAAATATCTCCAATTTGAGGAAGAAATATACTACGTGCCAACGTATATTGTGGTAAACCAAATTTTTCTTCATGATTGAATGTTTATGAATTTTTATTCAAATCTGAATCAAATTCGATTCATTTGGAAATTGAGTTAGGTTCACATCATACTTCTGCTAAGTATTCCTTAAGAAATGAATTGAAATGTGTTTTCTTGCTGATTGAATGTATGTGCCTGCTTGTTCAAATCTGAAGGAATTCAATTCATTTGTGATTTAACTGAGGTTCATTTTGCAGAATATAATGTTGGGACTCCATAAGGAGAACTACATTGATCCAAAAACTAACAAGACCTACCGGATCAATCAATATACGAACTTCCTCCCATTTCTTGACAGAAAAAAAATTGGCATCACATACATTTGTAAGTAGTGATTTCTAAAACTTCTTTAATAATTCTATCGTTTGCTATCATTTAGACTGAAATATTCTATCATTTTCCCAAACTTGAGCTATTTGCACCGGTTTGCATTGGAGACCATTGGTAGTTGTGGATTGCCGATGTCAAGAAGAAGGCATTCTATATGCTTGACCCTGTCAACAAAAAGAAAAATGAAATACCTCAGTCAAAAATTACTCTAAACAAATTTGTTGTAAGTTATTTACATAAATATTATGTGGGATTTAGTTTCCTTCAATTATTACTGACTTTTTATTGTTTTCAAGGATTAATAGTATCCCGGATGAGGATTTATGCTGGGACAAAACCTTGATGGAGGACGGAGAGGGAGTTGAAGCACATTATATCACGATCAGCGGTCAACGAACATCGTAAAAATCTTTCTTTACTATAGTGCTATTATTAATATGTTTTATTATGTCTCCTATTAATCATACTTTTCTTATTTTTTCTTAGTTATGATTGTGGAATATACGTGATGAAATGGCTCGAAACAAGTGATCCTGAAAAGATCAAAAAAGGGAAGTATAAATCTAAAAACTGGAAACAAGTAATTTCTAAATTAATAAAATTTGGTTCATTTCTTATCTCATTTGGGTTCAAATTAAGTAATTTTTTTCATTTGAATTGTAGGAGGAAATTGATGGCTTCAGGCAGGAGTATGGTCCAACCATTCTCTTGAACAAGATAAATAAATTGAGAAACAAAGCGATTAAGGCATTTGAAGCCATAAGACTCTCAAAGCCATCCACTTCCCTCTCAAGCCTTTTTTGTAAATTCTCATATGGGGATATAGAGAGTAAATAGGTTATAGTTTCTTTGACTCTGTGTAAGAAATTGTAATTAACACTAATTTGATTAACTCATTGTAAAAAGTAAACACTTCTTCTTTAATGTATATATGTGAATGTTAATGTAAATGTTAATGTATATATTTATTGGAACTGTCTGGGCTACTATATTGAATAAATCTAGGTTCAGAGTGGATGGATTCAAGGTATTTATCAAACATCAAGAGCCCCAAAAACACAAATGAACTGAAATTAATGCACTAAATGAACCGAAAATAATGTATATATCACTATTCAATTTCAGAAACACCTAAACTCTTTGACATAACACATTTGCAGAAAGCTAATTTGAAAAACAAAAAAGTGACTATTCAAAAGAATAACATCAATCTGAAATTAACCCTCCTATAATTTCAATGAACCGAAATTTGCTCATACATGATTCGAAATTTATGTTAATAAAAACTAAAACTTCTATAATCCTCTCCGGGATAATTCATATCCTGTGCATCATAAAGGCTGGAGCTTGACTGAATCATTGATCCATCATCTAAAACGTTCAACTACAAAAGACAAAATAAATAATATATTACCAAAATACACAAACGAATTTTTTCCTAATCAAAAGCTAATCAATGTTACCTTGCTTAGAGCTGGCTTTTTCTTTTTCTTTGTTGCATTTGCGATCTTTTTTTTACATATTTGATCCCATCCTGTTCTTGGGATGGCCTCTTGTTCTAACACGTGGGGGCTTTGAAGGTCATTCGCCTCACTCAACATTGCGTCTTCATGAGATTACCTTTACTTTTCGTTTGATAATCTTGCATCTCGACCATGACATTATCAAAAGCCCGGTACAGAATTCCGGTCAACTCCTCAGATTTTGATACAAATTCGCAAATACTGTGCGACCGAAATACCAAATCGTCGAATCTCTTACTTCTCGGCTCCAATAGAGGCTCGTCTTGGCTACTCTTGATATATGTGTGCCTCCTCTTTATGTTCTTACTCCAGTGTTCCAATATATATTTCGGTGTCACTTTATCTATTCGCTCAAAGCTTAAGACATTCAGAGAATGGTGGCACAGTATGCCCCTTGACTTAAACAACAAGCACTGGCACTCTATTTCTCATGATACTGCGTCATAAGTAACAAAAAACTTGTTGAATGTGCAGTTAGAAACCTGCTCTACAACTTCGTATGTCGTAAAACCTAGAGTAGAATGCATTGGTCTTGTGATGCAATTCACCTTTCTTCTGAATTGTGCTTGAACTTCCTTGAACTTCTCGTGAGTATACACATGCTAAAATTGAGCCTCTGTTGCTGATTTTATTGGGCACAGTATCACGGTGTGAAAATCTACAGCATCAAATTCTCTTTCTCCTTGCTCTCTGCTTACTAGGCAGTTATCGTATTTCTTCACAAATTGAATAAAGGAGCTCTTGCATGTGATAAACTTGTTAAAAAATGCATGCGTGCTCTCACTCTTTTCTGTGCTTCTCATCTCGGCCTAAAAGTGGTGATCCAGATAAACTGGAATCCATAAATAGTGATCTTCAAATAGCTCCATAGAATGAATTAAAAACATAAGCTCAGTGACGGAGGGTTTTTGTCGGTAAAGAATTTCTCAAAATAACTTCGTTGCAAGTATAGTTCTAAAACAACAAGCAATCCTCGATCAACATTTAATTAGGTTGTCACAAGTACAAACACCAATAAAAATAAACCGAAGTATTCAAACCTCGGGTCGTCTCTCAAGGAATTGCAGGGAAGTGTGTTTATTATTAGTTATGATGTACTTCTTTTTGGGGTTTTGAAATAAGGAACATTTGGTAGGGTGTCTCCAACCTAGAACTTTTAGTTAAAGTCCTTAAGTTGGATATTTGGTGAGCTCCTTGTCATGGCGGCTTGTGCTTGAACTCATCTTGAAACTTCCACCAATGCTTGGACTTCTAATAAGCTCCAAAGTTCAAAATAAATTCACCAAGCCTTGATGAAGTTCTTCACAAGCTTTAAGCCTCCAAAGTTGATCCTCTTGTATGCCGGAATCCCAAATCTTGTTTCTACACCCGTCTTCAAGTTGATCATCATTGTTCTAATCGGGTGGCAAGCAATCCGAATTCTCTATGAAATACCAAAATCTTCTCTTAGATCTAATCAATTGAGCACTAGTCCAACCCTTGCATCTAGCTCTGAAAATCTCAACCTTGATGAGTCTTGATTTGCAACTCCAACCACTAAATATCCTTCTCTTACACTTCATTCCACAAAGCCTCCTAAGTTGGCCATCCGTTTCAAGCATACCACACTCAAGTGGGACAATAAAGCTAAGAGAGATAAGTTTTATCCACTCAAATGATAGATTAGATGGTAACCTAGGTAGAGAAGTCTCCAACGATCTTGACAAAGAATATTCAACTCCTGTCTAACCTTGTCAAAGGACTTCCACCTTTTGAAAAGATTCTTCACCTTCAAGCTCTTCCTCACCGAATTCATCCAACTCTTCTCCGTCGCTCAAATCATAAATATGAAGTTGAGAGAAATCTACCTCAATGTTGCTTTCAATTTCATCGGGAGAAAGTTTTTCAAACTCAAGGGGTTCACTTGTGGATGCAAATTCATTACTAGGAGGGTTTGATTCATGATCATCATCACTAAGAGAACTTGCCTCTTGATCTCTTCAGTCCAATTCCTCATAAGGAACATGTCTTGGAGGTTGTGCGCTATCCTCCTCAACATCAATTTCACGCTTCTTGGAGGAATACTCTACAACTCTAGATTCTCCTGGAGGTTCAGCATCTCCTAAATCTTCAACCACTTCTTCCCCTTTAACAAATACGGCTTCCTCCAATTGTTCCAATACAAAGTCACATTCCTCATTTTCCACTGGAGTTTTAATCTCTCCTTCATGCTCCGTTCATCATTAGATCCTCCACATGAGGCCATAGGAGTTCCTTGAGTGTCCAAACATTGGGACGCGAATCGACTTACTAACTCAGTCAAGGCAGCCACGAATTCTAGTGTCATCCTTTGCATCCCTCTTTGCGCTTGAAGTAGTGAACTGAAAGAATCATCTATTGGGGCTTAGGGTGGATAGGAGGGTTCATTGGTTGGGAGAAAGGGCTCAAATTAGGAAGGTGGTTCATCTTGATAATGATATGGAGATGGTGTATATTGAGGTGCTGGTTCTTGGTTGTAATTGGGTTGGAATTGTTATGGTTCTATGTATGGTTCATATGGTTCATATGGTGGTTGGTAAGGTGGATATGGATTAGGGTCATATGAAAATGTTTGGTGGTGTGGGGCTTGTGAGTATGGTGGTTGAGGGCTAAATTGAGGAAGAGGTTTATAGGCATATGGTGGTGGTTGTTGATAATCGTAAAGAGGTTCACCATAACCATTGGATTGGCATGCATCTTGGAATGGCTCTTGCTCATAGTGCATTGGAGGAGGTTGTTGCCAAAAAGGTTGTTCATATGCTTGAGGTTCCTCCCACCTTTGATTGTCCCATCCTTGATGCATGTTCTCATTGTAGCTTCTATTCCCTACAACATTATTGTAACTAAACTCATAGCCAAAGGGGATAGAATTCATAATGAAAAGAGTAAATAAAAACAAGAACTAATAAAAAATGAGTAAGCAAAGTCCTAAAACTAGCAAAAACTAACAAAGAAGCAAAAAGGCAAACGTATTCACAATATTAACAAAAACTAATAATAAGACACACATTTGCAATTCCCCGGCAACGGCGCTAAAAACTTGACAGAGGGTTTTCGTCGGTAAAGAATTTCTCAAAATAACTTCGTTGCAAGTATAGTTCTAAACCGACAAGCAATCCTCGGTCAATGTTTAATTAGGTTGTCACAAGTACAAACCCAATAAAAATAAACCGAAGTATTCAAATCTCGGGTCGACTCTTAAAGAATTACAGGGAAGTGTCTTTATTATTGGTTATGATGTACTTCTTTTTGGGGTTTTGAAATAAGGAACAAGAAAATCATAGCACAAAATTAGGAAAGAAACTTAAAAACATGTAATTTACATGAATACGTGGGAGGATAATTGACAAAATCCACTTAATTCAATACAAAATAAACCATAAAATAGTGGTTTATCAATCTCCCCACACTTAAACATTAGCATGTCCTCATGCTAAGCTGAAGGGAACTAAAAGAGTGAAGGAAAAATGGTAGGACTTATGCAATGCAACCTATCTATATGAATGCAACTACATGCTAAATGCTTCTACCTACTTGGTTAAAAGTAAATAAATATTCCAAGAGCAAATATAAACTGGATTCCACTAATTCAAATCTCAAAATGAAGTATAATAGACGTGCAAGAAGAAAGCACGTGAAAGCTGAGAACAAAGAATCGAGCATCGAATTCTCACCAGAAGTCTATACATTCTAATCACTCTAGTGTTTGAGGGTCGACTCTCTCGGTCCTTTACTAATCCTGCTTTCTAAGTCTTGCTCTTTTTCTACCAATCAACAAAAATTTAATGCATGAATACACATATCCAGAGGTCTTTTAAGGGTTGTAATGGGGTTAGGGTCAAGGTAGGATTGTATTTGGTCAAGTGGACTAAAATCTGAATCCTTGATTAACCTAAACTTCCCACCTAACTTAAAACAATCCATGTAATTACAATGCAAAACCTAACTAACCATTAACTATCTTTTCCACGTATTCATGCATCCTAAATTTGAGTACAATACATATGCATTGCTACCACCATTTATTTTGGGGCATTTTGTCCCTTTTTTATTATTGTCTTTTTTTTCTTTTTTTTTTCTTTTTTTATTTTTCTTTTCTTTTTATTTTTCTTATTTTTCTCAGTGCATATGATTAAGGTATTGAATGTAAGAATCTATGCTCAACTATCTTTTTCACATTTTCACAAAAATATACAATACCTAATTCCTAAACCAGATGTTCCCAACCCAATTTTTCCGCACTTAAATCATGAACACTCTCACTAGTCTAAGCTAACCAAGGATTCAAATTAGGGATATTTATTATTTTTTGCTTAGAGTTAATGATGTGCTAACATAAAGAACAAATTGGGTAACGTAGGCTCAACATTGGGTTGCAAAGGGTGATGAAAGGGTAAGGCCATATGGGTATGCGAGCTATAGTAAAACAAAGGCCTCAATCACATAAATGCATGCATACATCAAACAATAGAAATATAGAATTAAGCAAGACAAAGATCACAATTTTAAAGAAAACAACACACACCGAATCAAAATATTGATTGATAAGATGCAACCAATCAAATAGGCTTAATATCTCACTAGGCTTGTGTGTTCTAGCTCTAAAACTATGTTCCAAATTAAATTTCTTCAGGAAAGTTCAATAAAAATTTTAATTCAAATTAGTGAAATACCCTAAAATAGTTTTCTTGAAAAAGAAATCATCACTTCAACCAAGTAGTATTTAAATGCAAGCAACTAACTACACATGGAATATATCATGCAATGCGACAACTAACTAACAAACAAGAGTAAGAATTGGTGTTGGAAAAGGAAGTAGTTACCCACGGAAGTCGGTCTCGACCTCTCCACACTTAAAGATTGCAACGTCCTCGGTGCATGCAAAGATGAGCAAGGTGGATTAGGGTGCTACACCTGATGAGCTTCTTTAAAGGATTGTGCAGAGGGACTTGTTGTTTGCCCCATTTAGAAGCTTTTCCTTTCCCCTCTTTGGTGGCCAACCTGAAAGGAGAGAAAAAGGAAGAAGAGTAGCCCACAAACAAAGATATGAAAACAAATAAAATATAGGTGGGCTAATGCCAAATAAGAGTGGGGTTCTCAACTACATGGTAGCTACAACATGTAAGGGAGGAAGCAATATAAGCGAATGGCATATCAACTAAAACTTGATGCAAGAGTAAAGTCAAAGCATAAGTAGATGGCATGAAGAGAACACTCGGAAGCATCAAGTTCAAATAGGAAAGATTGGGTCATGAAAGACATGCAAGTTCATTTCAATGCACAAAGGATTCAAGGGTCAATAGAGATTAAGCATTGACCTATAAATATCATCACCCAATAATACAAAACAAGTCACGAAAATAATGCAAGAAATATTCAACAGTTAAGTAAGAGAATTCAACACCAATGGAAAGATAGCAAACTTAGAAAAGAAAATAAGAAGAAGCACAAAGTTAAAATGTAATGAATGAAGGTATGCAAATGCAAAAAGTAAAAGAGAATGAAAGAGAATAAAGATAAGAAGTTAAAGGGATGAAGAAGAAGAAGAAAATGAGAAAAAAAGAAGAAGGAAGAGAAGAAAGAAGAAAGAAATGGGAGAAGAGAAGCGACGCGTAAGCATCGTCCATGCGCACGCGTGGAAAGGTGCAAAAACTAGTGACGCGTGCGCGACGTCCACGCGTACGCGTGGGTGGCCCAAAATAGAAAGTGACGCATGAGCGTCGGTCATGCGTGCGCGTGACTACTTTTCGTGCTGCACGCACAATTGCTGCACAGTTCCATCATAACTCTCTGGTTTTTGTACCAAAGGCAGCATTCAGGTACGACGCGTGCGCGTTGGCCATGCCCACGTGGGTGGCCAAGATATCAAGTGACGTGTATGTGTCAGCGACGCACACACATGGATTGGGTGGTGCGCCTAGCACCCTAGCCGCATGGTTCCAGCACAACTCTCTGGTTTTTGTACCAGGGAGCTGCAGCATCCCAAATGACGTGTGCGCGTATGACACGGACCTTTTTCTTTTTGGATAATAAACTAACAAGCTATCAAAGTAATGCCAAACGTTAATAAACAAGCAAAATCACAACGTAAACTAAATAAACCTAACTAAAAATGAAAATTCAACTTATTACCGATATAAATACAAGAGAAAATAGGAAGAATTTACCATGGTGGGGTGTCTCCTACCTAGCACTTTTAGTTAAAGTCCTTAAGTTGGACATTTGGTGAGCTCTTTGTCATGGTGGCTTGTGCTTGAACTCATCTTGAAACTTCCACCAATGCTTGGACTTCCAATAAGCTCCAAAGTTTAAAATAAATTCACCAAGCCTTGATGAAGTTCTTCACAAGCTTTGAACCCCAAAAATTGATCCTCTTGTATGCCGGGATCCCAAATCTTGTTTCTACACCCGTTTTCAACTTGATCATCATTGTTCCAACCGGGTGGAAAGCAATCCAAATTCTCTATGAAATACCAAAATTTTCTCTTAGATCCAACCAATTGAGCACTAGTCCAACCCTTGCATCTAGCTCTTGAAATCTCAACCTTGATGAGTTTTGATTTGCAACTCCAACCACTAAATATCCTTCTCTTACGCTTCATTTCACAAAGCCTCCTAAGTTGGCTATCCATTTCAAGCATACTACACTCAAGTGGGACAATAAAGCTAAGAGAGATAAGTTTTACCCACTCAAATGAAGGAGTGGATGGCAACCTAGGTAGAGAAGTCTCTAACGATCTTGACAAAGCATATTCAACTCCCGTTTAACCTTGCCGAAGGACTTCCACCTTTTGAAAAGATTCTTCACCTTCAAACTCTTCCTCATCGAATTCATCCAACTCTTCTCGGTCAATCAAATCATAAATATGAGGTTGAGAGAAATCTACCTCAATGTTGCTTTCAATTTCATCGGGAGAAGGTTCTTCAAACTCAAGGGGTTCACTTGTGGATGCAAATTCATTACTAGGAGGGTTTGATTCATGATCATCATCACCAAGGGAACTTGTATCTTGATCTATTCCATCCAATTCCTCATAGGGAACATGCCTTAGAGGTTGTGCACTATCCTCCTCAACATCAATTTCAAGCTTCTTAGAGGAATACTCCACAACTCTAGATTCCCATGGAGGTTCAGCATCTCCTAAATCTTCAACCACTTCTTCTCCTTTAACAAATACGGCTTCCTCCAATTGTTCCAATACAAAGTCACATTCCTCATTTTCCACCGGAGTTTCTAATCTCTCCTTCATGCTCCGCTCCTCATTAGATCCTTCACATGAGGCCATGAGAGTTCCTTGAATGTCCAAACGTTGGGACGCGAATCAACTTACTAACTCAGTCAAGGCAGCCGCGAATTCTGATTTCGTCCTTTGCATCTCTCTTTGCCCTTGAAGTAGTGAAGTGAGAGAATCATCTATTTGGACTTGGGGTGGATATGAGGGTCCATTGGTTGGGAGAAAGGGCTCATAATAGGAAGGTGTTTCATCTTGATAATGATATGTAGATGGTGTATATTGAGGTGGTGGTTCTTAGGAGTAATTGGGTTAAAATTGTTGTGGTTCTATGTATGGTTCATATGGTTCATATGGTTGTTGGTAAGGTGGACATGGATTAGGGTCATATGAAAATGTTTGGTGGTGTGGGGGCTTGTGAGTATGGTGGTTGAGGGCTAAATTAAGGAGGAGGTTTATAGGCATATGGTGGTGGTTATTGATAATCATAAAGAGGTTCACCATAACCATTGGATTGGCATGCATCTTGGAATGGCTCTTGCTTATAGTGCATTGGAGGAGGTTGTTGCCAAAAAGGTTGTTCATATGCTTGAGGCTCCTCCCATCTTTGATTGTCCCATCCTTAATGCATGTTTTCATTGTAGCTTCCATTCTCTACAACATTATTGCAACCAAACTCATAGCCAAAGGGGTGAGAATTCATAATGAAAAGAGTGAATAAAAACAAGAACTAATAAGAAATGAGTAAGCAAAGTCCTAAAACTAGCAAAATCTAACAAAGAAGCAAAAAGGCAAACATATTCACAATATTAACAATAACCAATAATAAGGCACACATTTGCAATTCCTCGGCAACGGCGCTAAAAATTTGACGGAGGGTTTTTGTCGGTAAAGAATTTCTCAAAATAACTTTATTGCAAGTATAGTTCTAAACCGACAAGCAATCCTTGGTCAACGTTTAATTAGGTTGTCACAAGTACAAACCCCAATAAAAATAAACCGAAGTATTCAAAGCTCAGGTCGTCTCTCAAGGAATTGTAGGAAAGTGTGTTTATTATTGGTTATGATGTACTTCTTTTTGGGGTTTTGAAATAAGGAACAAGAAAATATAAATTGCAAGAAAAATAAACTAACAACTAAGAAAGGTCCTAGCAAGGATTGAGAATTGGAATTCCTATCCTCATTATCATCATCAATTGTGATGGTAAATGTAAATTGCTTTCACTTAGTTAACCTCTGACAAATGAAGAAAATTCAAGTGCATACAATCAACTTGAGTTCACAAGTCCTAGTCAACTCATAGTGAGAGACTAGATTTAGTGAAGTTCAAGCTAACCGGCAATCTTCAATTACCAATCAACACGAGACTTTGACAATTAAAGAGTCTCCAAATCATCAACCCAAGCCAAGAACACACAAATTTATTCTAAAATCCAACCAAGCATTTTATCAAACACTTGGAAGTCACAAAATAAAAACATAGAAAATTAATGAGAGATAGTAAAATATAAGACTAACACATGCAAGGAATTAATAACCAACAATTAAAGGAAGATGCCATAAACATGAAATACTTCAAATTTCATCAAAAGGGAATTAAATCTAACAAGAGGAGTTCATAACTAAATTGGGAAAATAAAGAAATCAACTAAAGAAGATAAACTAAGATATTAGAACAATAAAAGGCAAAAGAAAACTAAATTAAAGCAAGATAAAATTCTGAAGCTAAGAAGAAATAAGACTAAAAACCCTAAAACCTAGAGAGAGGAGAGAGCCTCTCTCTCTCTCTAGAAACCTACATCTAAAACTTAAAGTGTGAATGAATGAAAAGTGAATCCCCTTCTAGCTCCACTCTCCAGCCTCTTGTCTTCATTTTCGGGCCTGAAGCTGGGTCAAAAGCAGCCCAGAAATTGCCCCCATCGTTTTTCCTTTACTGAGGCACGTGACGCTCGTCACGCATACACATCAGCAATGCGTACGCGTCGCATTGACAAATTTCTGGTCACGCGTACGCATCAGTCACGCGTACGTGTCGATTGTAGGATGGTGTGGTCACGCGTGCGCTTCAGCCACGCGCGCGTGTTAGTTCCAGCTTCTCAAACCTTCAATTTCTTGTGTTCTTTCCACTTTTGCATGCTTCTTTTCCATTCTTTATGCCATTCCTACCATAAAAAACCTGAAATCACTTAACGCACATATCACGGCATCTAATGGTAATAAAAGAGTATTAAAAATTAGCGATTTTAAGGCCAAAGAAGCATGTTTTCAATCATAGGACAAAATTAGGAAGGAAACTTAAAACATGCAATTTACATGAATATGTGGGAGGATAATTGACAAAATCCACTCAATTCAATACAAAATAAACCATAAAATAGTGGTTTATCACTCAGATAAACCGAAAGTTATACACGTTTTCACTGAAAAAGTAACAGCATCAAATAATTCGACTTAAAACCTCAGTTATTTGAAAGCCACTTTTTGCCTCCAACACCGTACTTTGTGACAAAATTGTTCAAATCTCTGTCAAATGTGTTCTTTGTAAACGAGTTCCAAATAACATGGCTCATCTCTTCTTCATGATGTGTCAAATACACCACCAGTGAATTGTTGTTGGCATACACATCTCAATGGCCTTTTGCATCAATGCGCATTGATCGGTAAGAATACCTTTTGGTGCCTTCCCTCCCATGCAACGGAGCCAACATTCGAATAGCCATTTGAATGATTGGATGTCCTCATTTTTTTTATCAAAGCGCATCCGAGAAGTGTCGACTGATCGTGGTGATTCATGATGGCATGTCACCATGTCATGTTTTTCTATGCTTTTTCATACAAGAAATTGATGATTTGTGCTTGAATAATGAATGCTTTTATGCTTAATTGATACATTTCCTTGATCTTTTGATTTTATAAATTTTGTAGGAAATAAGAAGAAAAAGAAGCAAAGAAGCACAAAATAAGCTAAAAAGGAGAAAATAAGAGCTTTGGGGAACACTTTGAAGTTGGAGCACACTTTGGAGCCTTAGGCCACGCTTTTAAAAGCGTGGCCCATGACCAAATTAAAGGATAATAGGCAATCAGCATACAATGCTCCGCTCTTGCCAAGAGCTGAGCATTAACCTGATGCAAAGATGAGCTTGGAAGAAAAATTTTGGCTAAGTTAAAATCTGGGCGCTCACAGCATGACCATGCCTCCTTCAAAGGGTTATAACTTGAGCTACAGATGTCCGATTGATGTGCTTTTAGTTGAGTTGGAAAGCTGACATTCAGAGCTTTCCAACGATGTATGGCAATCTATATTTGGCATGAAATTGAGGCACGAATGAAATGCATCTTTAAGGGCAAAAAACAAGCAAAAATAGACCAAAGTGCAACCACCAAGATTCGAAGAGGGAGCCTCACTCCAAGGCAAGGAGGCGCTTCTAATAGTGCTCACTTGGAGAGCACAGCGCTCTCTTGGAGAGCATTGTCGTGCTCTCTTCATAAAATTTAAGAAAAATCTTTTCTCCAAATGCTTTCACAAGGGTTTGAACTTGGGACCTCCCCTTGGAAGCACCAATGCTCAGCTCACTTAGAGAGCTGAGCGCTACTCATGGGTGCACAAGGTGCAACATTGACACGGCCAGGGAAGCAAGGCACGCATCATGACAAGGCAAGGAGCACAAGGCGCACAAGACATGCACCAAGGCACCAATGCTCAGCTCCCTTTGTGAGCTGAGCATTCCCCTGATGCTTCTCCCAAGCCTTGGCACGAGACAAGGATCTCCAACATAAGCTCCAATTCTCTGCTCCCCACTTGAGCTGAGCATCCTCCTGGGAGCAATTTTCACATGGGCCAAAATTCAACCAAAATTCCATTTAAATTCAATTACTCTCCAAATTGAATCAAGGCCAACCAAACCCATTTCTCCTCAAATCCAAAGCAAGAAAAGCCCACATCATCACTCAATGGCACAAGGATTAGTTAGCTTAGGAATTTATTTTAATTGTAATTTGTTTAGAATTTCAATTTCATTTTCATTTTCACTTTGTAAAGCCTATATAAAGGCATCAATTCCATCTCATTAGGGAAGGCCCATTGAGAGAGTATAGGGGGCTCCATTAGAGAGCTCTCTCTTAGTTTTCATTCTTGTCTTGAATCTTGGGTTGAGAATTGAAGAAATTCTGTTTCAATCTCACCTTGAGAATTTTCTCTATTTTCTCCTTCTACAAACTTTCAATTGAGTTGTGATTTGAATCAAAGTTCTCTTCATTACTTTCATCTTTAATTTTCCTGCATCTTGTTCTTATTGGATCAAGGAAGGATTTGAGATCTAGACTTGTTTTCTAGTCTCTTCCACTCCTGAGATCTTCAACATCCTTTAAATTGCTGCAAATTAAGCACAGTCACTTTCTGTTTTTTAATTCTTCAAGCACTTCTGTTTAAAATCTGCTGCATTTGATTTCACATTCTGGTTCTCGGATTGATTGCTCTCTGATCTCCTTGTTCCCAATTTACTTTCCTGCACTTTTGTTCCTCTGCACTTTACATTTGAGTTATTGTGATCTTGATTTATTCTTCCTGCAATTTAAATTTCTAGTTGCTTGATCTATTGCTTTCTTTAATTTTCAGCACCCACTCCCCTTTATATTTCATGCAATTTATATTTCTTGTCATTTAAGATTCTTGCAATTTACATTTCTTGCTCTTTAAGTTTTCTACCCATTTACTTTCTGCAATTTATAATTCCTTGTCATTTACATTCTGTTGCTTCAAGTTTCACCCAATTTCACTTAAATGTTAGCTTGACTAAACTAATCACCCACTAAAGTTGCTTGATCCATCAATCCCTGTGGGATCGACCTCACTCTAAGTGAGTTTTATTACTTGATGCGACCCGGTACACTTGCCGGTGAGTTTTGGATGTTTTGGGAATTCGCTTTTCCACAAAAATCCCACCAATTCACACCCACAAAAGAACCAAAAATCATATTGTACCTGCAAAAATGGACAATGGCAACAGTTATGAACCGAAATGTGTTGGCTATGTGAACCTAAAACTATATGTCAGTGAACTGAATACCTGTTTGTGTTGTAAGTGGTATCAAATGAAACAACATCTCCAAAATACTCGCATGTAGCCCTGCTTCTTGCATCGGCCCAAAATGCATTTTTGAAGGCGTGACCGCCTTTGAGGTTAAGCTCGAAAAAGAAATTTTGATTCTTTTCTTTCATTCTTAATAAGTACTAGCCAAATTCTTTTGCATCGTCTTGTTCGGAAATATTTTGTACTTCCCTTGTATTGTAATTCCTCATGCTTTTTTCAATAAAACTTAGTTCCCAGTGACTGTTCACTGCTGCTACAATGACTGGTATGTTTTACTCGGTCTGATTCTGGCTTTCTCATTGTTTTTAGTGGTGCAACGCACGAACATGCTTAGCTCTCACTATTGTTTGAGCATCTTTGCTCGATCTGGACAGCAAATGTGTGAATGATTCAGAACAACTTTGAAAATTATCCAAAGACTGACGTCCTTCAATATATGTACATAAATCATGGCTGGACAGTTTATTAGAGATGAAGGGTTCATCTTCAGAGTTGGAGATATCTTGGATTTCCACCTTCCCTCTCTACTAAATGTAATTAGTTGAATCTTAATCTCATCTCCCTCTGAGTCGTGTTCCTTATTTTGGTAGAAAAATTGGCAAGTTTTGAATAATCTTCGTAGAACTTTCCAGCTTCTTCTAGTGTCTTAAAAGTCATCCCAACCTTTGGGACAAATTGTTCATTCATCTACAATACACCTAGACTGTAAAATAAACCAAAAATATTATTAAAGCAAAACCATTGTATAATACTAAATGAACTTAACATTGTCCATTATATAAATTCAAATTCAAACACATGCGTCCAGAATGAACCGAAAATATAATCAAAGCGAAATCACTGTATAATACTAAATAAACCGAACATTGTCCATTATATAAATTCAAATTTAGAACACCTACGTCTAGAATAAACCGAGAAATACTATCAAAACAAAACCAATGTATAATGCTAAATGAACCGAACATTGTCATTAAATAAAATCAAATTCAAAACACCTATGTCTAGAATTTAGCGATTTCATTCCATTCAGTTCAATTCAGAATAGCTGCGTCTAGAATTTAGCAATTGCATTCCATTCAATTCAATTCAAAATTGAATAATCCAAATCTCATCTACTTGATTTGATTTAGAAGAATAATCCAAATCTCTCTCATTCGACTGATTTGAAGTTGAATCATTCATTATTTTGATACGCTATTGAAATCTGAAAATGAAGAAGAAAACAAAGAAGATAAATGCTATGCAGATCGAAGAAGAAAATGAAAAAGAATAGGAAGAAGATAAATGCAATGAAGATCGAAGAAGAAAACGAAGAAGAATGACAAGAGCAGAGAAGAAAACGAAGAAGAATGACAAGAGCTTATTATGTTGAAGATAAATGCAATGTAGATCGAAGAAGGTTTGTGTAACGACCCAATTTCTGGTACGTCATGATCATACTAGAAACTGAGCGCTACCAACTTGTCTTCCTAATTATTATCTATTATTTATCATATGAGCCTGATTCGTTGTTAAAAACGTAGTTAATTTGTGAGGTACTTTTTTTTTTAAAACGTTTGGATTAATAAATAGAATCATTCATAAGCAATTCACAAATAATAATAGATAAAACGGTTATAAACAACCACACATAAATACATCTCAAGCAGTTGATAGCATTCCGTGATCCAGCTTTATTAGAGTATAGCCTTTTAGTTAGAACACCCCTAGATATAGCTATATATATATATACATATAACATCCCATGCCCTGACCTGTTCAAGGAGTCCATAAGCTGGCGCCCAGGCTAGCCTAGACCTATCTTATGGGTCACTAGCCTACGTGTCCAGAAATATTATATATTATACAGAGAAAACTGAAACCATACCATGGTCAATTCCCAATATGTGCTATACACCAAAAGTTGTGCCCAACAAGCCTTTTGTAACGACCCAATTTTCAGTACGCCTAGGACATACCAGAAACTGAGTGCTACCAATTTGTCATCCTAATTATTATCTATTATTTATTATATGAGCCTGATTCGTTGTTAAAAGCATTGTTATTTTACGAGGTACTTTTTTTTTTGAAAACATTTGGATTAACAAACAGTATCATTCTTAATCAATTCACAATTAATAATATATAAAACAATTATAAACAACCACACATAAATACATCACAAGCAGTTGACAATATTCGGTGATCCAGCCTTTATTAGAGTATAGACTTTTAGTTAGAACACCCCTAGACATAGCTAGATAATAACTATATACATATATATACATACAACATCCCAGGCCCTGACCTGTTCAAGAAGTCCCTAAGCTGGCACCCAGGCTAGTCTAGACTCTATATTCACCTAGTCCCTCTAAACTACTAAAGCGAGGAAAAGTACGTTCTAGGTCTTCAAAACTCAAGTCAGGTGGAACGTCATCAAAAGGTGGAAGGTCGTCTACTGTTCCTCTGCACGATCTTATGTCATCAAAGAGCGTCTCTCAAGTACTTCATCGAGTGGCCACATAACAGCAACATCGTACGGAGGACTTAGGTTAAAGTTTGTAGATAAGCAGGGTGCAGACGTTGACTGGCCTCACAGTATATACATATAAACAGGTAACGGAGTTCACTCTAGACTCATAAGACTACCTAAGCGGAATCCTCTTTGCAGAACAGTCATTAGCAAACTACGGAAGGGTACTCATGCTTCCATCGGAAGGGGGAAGGGAGAGAGAAGGGGTAAGAACTTGGGAGTTCTTAGTAGGGTCGGGGTTATTAGTTAAGTTCATTAATTCCGTGTTTTTTAGCAGACAAATAGCAGAATACAAGAAGCAGTAAATAGAAGATACAAAAGGCTTTCCTGTTGGCAATATCCACTGCAAGCAACCTTTGTCTTGCAGGGTATCCACTACAAGCAACCTTTGTCTTGCAGGGCGGCACTTATTAGCCGATATACGCCCAACAGACTCACTGTAACCAACCTCTGTCTTACAGGAGCAACAACATACTCACTATAAGCAACCTCTATCTTATAGGAGCAACAACACACTCACTTTAAGCAACCTCTGTCTTACAGGAGCACACTCATCTCGATACCTCTGTAAGCAACCTCTGTCTTACAGCAAAGCATTATAGCAAGGTATCCCAGGAAAGCGTTCTCAGTGGTCGTACCACCATCTATCTGACTGCCTCTCTGCAGCAGATTCTTACATAATCATTCTTATTATCATCATTCATTAACATTCTCATTATTCATCATCATTTTCACATTCTTATGCAGTACTTCTTTCTTTCTCTGTTCAATCATGCTATACAAACTCTACAGCTTTTACTTTTACAACATCTTAATTCAAACCATTTCTCTTTATCACATTACTCTTTTCTCTTTGTCTTTTTACTTTGCTCTGATTACTCTTTTCTCTGTATCCCTTTATTCTGCTATGGTTACTCTGTTCTCTGTGTTTCTTTACTCTGCTCTGATTTCTCTGTTTAATGTATGTATTTAAAGCTTATGTAAATTTTGGTATGAATAGTTAACCTATCCCAAGTATAGGTTCATTAAGTCTATACTGAAACGGTTTAACTTTTCATATAATACCTAACCCTATTCTCAATTCAAGGACTAACTATGTTGCCCTAGTTCCTTCGCTAGTCTCTGTCTGTTTTTCTGTCATTAATACTTTACAGACTTTTTCTTCGATTTTTATCTCTTCTTTAACTTTTTATCTTTCCTTTATCTTTGCCTCACTAATATGTTCTTACCACTCCCTAAGTATTTTATGAAGGTAATTTTGAGATTCTGCGCTTAAAGTTGTCTTTCTAAAGCTTTTACAGAAAACTGCCTTTTCTACATTATTTTATTATTTTTATTAAAATATTATTTTTAATTAAATATTATTATTTAATATTTTATTATTTTTTTATTATTTTATCATTAAATTTTCGAAAATTAACTTACTTTTACTTTTAACCTTTAAAATTCACTTTTTACCACCCGTAACTTTTAATATTTCTACTTTTACCACCCTAAATTTCAAAAATTACCAAACAACCCCTTAAACACAAAAAATTTTACTTCCTTGCCCTTTCTAAGATCTAAAAAGTTTTCTTCAATGTTCTTCACCACACTCAAAGTGTTCTTCATGTTCTTCATAAATTCTTCAGATTCTTTCTCTGTTTTTACACGTTTTTCAGTCTTTTCAACAACCGATTTTTACCAAAATTCATAATAAATTAGTAGCCACTAAAACCCCATCTTTTCTACATGATTTTAACACAAATTGAACCTCAATTTAAGCTTAGGGTTTCGTTTTTCCAGCTGCCCAAGAACATGAACTTTAAAGCTTGAATTTCATCAAATTTCATCAAAATTTCACCAAATTTTCACCAAGAATCAATCATATATGCAACCAATGGGTGAGTTGTGATTGGTTGGCTTGGAGGTGGGTTAAAATAATATTAAAATATCTCAGGTGTATAACTACTAAAACTAGGTGTATCAGAACACTTATAAAAACATCTCTAAAAATTATTTTCTGAGCTACTAGCATAAATGACACTAGTAATATATTTATTATAGGAATAAAACATGTATGATGAGGCCTTAACATTGCTAAAGTCATCAGAGAGTGCTGGTGCTAAGCTGCACCAGTAAACCGTAAACCCGGTTAAACCGATTTTATGTTTTTAACTAAAACAGACCAGGTAACCTTATAATATCATTCAAGCATCTTATAATAATAATTTAATGATAATATTATACTATTATCTCTCTTTTATCATGAATCGAGTCCGGTTTGTCAAACTGAGACTATTTACGAAAAATAGAATCAAAACTCCTATCCGATACGGTTCAAAAATTAGGTTCTCCGTGGCCGCATTGTCGAGCTTGCCTAAAAAGAGTTTTGGCTTGAAGATGACATAATGACAATGAAAATTGAGATGCTTGATGATACAGCAGAGGTTTTTCCTTTACTGATCTTCTGGAGAAATCCGTGCCTGTAGAAAAGATCTCACGCACTCGAAAACCAGGGTTGTTACAGTTTGCGTTAAGGAAGAAGCTTTACGTAATTACGTTAATAGGGGGCGCGTGTATAAAAAATAACTTGGGGGTGGGGGGAGATGCCTGAATGAAAAATAACTTGGTTGACTTGGTTAGGATTATTACATGGATGTGGAGCATTATTGTAACTATTTATTGTATATCTATATGTAGATTAAATTCACGTAAGTTGAGAATGTCCTATATTTCTTAGAAAATATCTTAAGTATATATCTCACACCAAGATAGCACTTCGATATGAAGTTGCTGAGTTTGAAAACTCTCCAACTCTTCTGTCTTACTGTGGGTTCTTGCACCCAACAATTCTCTTGTACATCAGAGATATGTTTTGATTCTTACATAATATCTTTGAACTATCTCAAAACTTGGACAGGTTTTCATATTAAGTTGTGAAGTTTGCAAACTTCTTAACAACTTGGTTAACGTTGTGAGTTTTTTCACTCAATAGTTTTCATTGTAACCTAATCTAGTAGTGATCTCTAGTCTTGAGAAAGCTTAAAGGAAAAAATATCTAATATTCTTATGTTTATCTATGCTCTAAGTCTTAATTGAGAACGTCATTAGAATATCTAAGGTTCTTAAGCTGGTAGGGTATTCAATCTGAGTTAAAGATTAACCTGAAAAGACTTGAGGCAATAATATTTAAGGTTCTTAGATCGGTGAGGAGCTAGTTTGAATCTTGTCTGAGAAGGTCAAGAGAACATCTAAGTTTCTTAAGCTAGTGGGATATCTAATCTAAGTCAAAGTTTAGTTTGTAAAGTTGAAAATGACATTTGGTAGAGGTCGCTAATTGTAGTTAAAACTCTGCTGAAATTTCTAAAAAAATTTAAAGAGATGTATGCGCTGTTTGTTTTAATATATCCTTGTGATTGTTTAAACTATGAAAAGTGGAAAAAAAATTTTGGTCAAAGTCTCTGAATTAAGGAAAAATTATGCTGAATTTTTCTTAAATTTTTTAAAGACATGTTTGGTTGGTAAAAATTGAAAATTACATTTAGTAGAGGTCGTTTATTATAGACAAAACTCTATCAAAATTTTAGAAAATTTTAATAATTGACTAGTGTTATTGGTTGGATTCTAGGTTGTTTATGGCAAAATATTCCAAGTCATCTTTTGGGGATGTACGACAGGGATAATGGACAATGAGGAGAATAAAACCCGAGTTGTGACGGGGTTGATCAGTTCGTTGCGTATAGTGTTCAACGTAGAACCTTGCTCATAGGTTTTAAGGGATATTTAGGTGTCTATGCTATAAGTGTCGGCTAACTAAGTAGCTAAGGATTTCGGTTATAACTCTGCACTATTATCATAATGAGTTCAAAGATGGGTATTGGGCATGGACTGAACTCGAAGAAGTTGATGAGCAGGAAATCAGTCGATCTGCACCTATTGCCAATAGAGCTAAGGATCGGTCAAAGAGGGTGAATTTGGTCAGAAAAGCAAATACAAAATACGTGAATTGGGAGGGTAACTAGGGAAGATACAATGAGAAAGTCTTTTATGCAGTTGGGGCTCGTTTGATGGCAATGCCTCGAGTGCATCCATGGTGGATCCTGATACTGTGTGGTGCTAGACCGCATCTGAGCCGCAGAAGAATCGCATCTTCGGAATGGGTTCATTCTTCACCAGCAACTTGCGCATGTCCACCTTCAAGGTTTGTCCACCTCGGCCACCAACCTTGTAGATCTGCAGGAAGTAGATTTGCATAGGCAGGTCGTCCATAGCCTGACCGAGAAACTACAAGATCAGGGTTACCAGCTCCATTTAACTGAGGAGATGTACAACGAGCTTCTCACACGCATGGAGGAGAGGGATGCTCGGGATGCGGAGACAAAGTCCATGAGCCAGGAGTTTAGACATGTAGGAACTGGAACAGATACAGCGAATGCGGTAGCAGATGACTGACTATTATGAGCAGATGTGTGCAAGGGTGGTGATGCTGGAAGTAGCAGATGACTGACTATTATGACTGACTATTTGTATTGTTGTACTCATATTATGTAATGCTAGTGTATTAACACACACTAAAATACTAGTACTAGCAATAACTATATAATTTGTTTTTATTAAATAT
>NC_029787.2:47180455-47181085 GCF_000816755.2 Arachis ipaensis | reverse complement strand
ATTTTGTAATTTGGAGAGTCACAGGTAGGACTTTTGGTTTTAGTTTCATTATTTTTTTTTTTTCAATTTTTGTTAGTTAAAAATTTTTGAAAAGTATCGGAGGTTTATATTTATATAAAAATTTTAACAAATTACTTCTACACTGATTTTGTAATTTGGAGAGTCACAGGCAGGATTTTTGGTTTTAGTTTCATTTTTTTTTTTTTCAATTTTTGTTAGTTGAAAATTTTTGAAAAGTATCGGAGGTTTATATTTATATGAAAATTTTAACAAATTACTTCTACACTGATTTTGTAATTTGGAGAGTCACAGGCAGGACTTTTGGTTTTAGTTTCATTATTTTTTCTTTCTAATTTTTGTTAGTTGAAAATTTTTGAAAAGTGTCGGACTTTTACGGCCTTTTTGGCATAGTTATCAAAATCAAATCGGCAATCAATCCAGTAAAATTACTGAGTTAGTGGATTAGTAGTTCAACCGATGAGTTGATAGTTGAACCGTTTGACTCGATAATAATTAAATAAATATATAAAATTATAATATAATTTTTATTCAAAAATAAAAATTAATGTTTAATATTTTATATTATCTAAATTTAAATAAATTATATATAAATTTCATTAACTGGTTGTT
>NC_029787.2:47179135-47180448 GCF_000816755.2 Arachis ipaensis | reverse complement strand
TGTCTAAAAAAATAAAAAAAAGTTACATATAGATAAAATTAAAAGTAAAAATAATTTGTTGATAAAAAATAAGAAATAATCAAAATTTTAAAAGAAAAATAAGCATATATAAGTTGAATTAATGTGAACTTGGCTATTTATATAATATTATTAACCTGTTATAAAAAGTGTATCTGGCCTAGTGGTAAGAGACCTATAATTTTACTCAGCAGGTGTTTCGTGGAGGTGCACGAGTCAGCTGTCCGGACCACACCGTTGACTAGGTTGATTGCTGAAACGGATTCTTAATTAATGGTATCATGGTATTAGAGCATCTCATGGAATCTTATCTGTATTTGGGCTATTTTTTATACGAATACAGAAAGTATAATTTTTTGAGGGATATTACATGTACATATTTTTTTTGACTAAATTGATGTAAGTCTAATAAAAAAATGTAGATATATATTCGATATATTTACCATTTTTCTTTTTTTGCGCTGTCTGTAATATACAAATTTTTATTGAAGAATACAAAAAATTATTGATATAACATACAAATTTTTAAAGTAAAGCACATAAAATTTTATACATAACACAAATTTATTGATATAGTATACAAATTTTTGTAAATAACATAAATTTTATTGTAAATATATTTTGTTGATTGGGTGAGTCAATATTTTATTGATGTAGTATACAAATTTTTACACATAGCACACAAAATTTACTGCAAATGTATTTTGTTTGTTGGACGAGTCAATATTTTGAATAAATAGTCCTCCAAAACTTTGTGTTATATATCAAATTTTTTGTGTTATGTATCAAGATTTTTATATTGTACATTAAAATTTATGTTATGCGTATTTCATCGGTTAGATGTTAATGTTTTGGACATGTGGTTCTTTAAAAATTTTTGTATTGTGTATACTAAAATTTGTGTGTTGTGCACTAAAATTTATGTATTATACCTCAAAATTTTTGTACTCTAATTTTCAACATTAATAAGAGAAAAAGATAAAGACATCGAGGACCATGATGATGATAATAAAAAATGAGAAAAAAATTAAACAACGATTAACAACCAACAAAAAAAACAGCATTGAATAAAGAAGCGCACAAAAGAAGAAGAAAATGATGACGATGATTACGAAGGAGGAAGAAGACGAAGAGGAAGAAGATGAAGAGGAAGAAGAAGAGGAGGAAGAAGTGCACCAATGTGTATACAAAAAGAAAAAACGCACAAATTTAATTAAAAATTTAATTCAAAAAATATTTGGATGTCTAGTATTTTTCTAATTTTTTTTAATAGTATCTAAAATAATCTTTAAATT
>NC_029787.2:47167877-47179117 GCF_000816755.2 Arachis ipaensis | reverse complement strand
TAACATATATATAATATATAATCAAATTATCAAGGTTAATTAATTATAATCAAATTCAGACCCTTTAACACTCAAATTCGTACATAATTAAGAATCTATAAATAAGAAACAATAGTTTGAAATTATCAAACTCTTTTCACAAGTGTATTCAAATATTTTCCAAACGATGTTATCAAATTATTTTCAATATATTCAAACTCATAGAAGTATACCATATATACAATAAAAATGGCATCGCAGGGTTCAGAAAATTAGTGCACCCAAAGTGTGTAATATAAACAGCATAACCTAATAGTTATATATTAATGACTGTTTTTAGGGTTTGAATTTATGATTTTGAGATCACACAAAAACAATGCTCGAATGAGAAAAATTAACTTATATATAAAATGAATTTAACTTATAAAATTTTAACATAATGTAGTATTTGCTTTATACAAATTTCAAATTACATATTTCCACTCATCAACAAAAAAAGAAGTATGTACTTTGATTGTTTACTCTCTGAAAAAAATACTATAAACTGACTAAACCTAAGAAGAAAAAAACCCGAGTGATGAATTTCGTGTCTCCCTTCTTTTCCCGATTAATGAGAACATATATCTAAAAATTTGATGATGTCAAAACTAACTCTCCCAACGTGCCAGTATTTTGAAAGTTGGTTGCATTGTCTCGTTCTTCCTTGGTTATGGGAAGTAAAATGTTCAAATGTGGAGTGTAGAGAGTCAAGATCCACGTCTATCTCAGAGTTTATAACTTTTTAGGGCTTAAGAGTGACAACACCACATGCAAGTGACAAACTTTTTCAAACCACTTGTACCGTCACGCATGCATGGCAGACTTGGCAGTGGCATCTCACATATTATAACCGTCCATGTCGCTGTCAATAATTTAATTTCTTTTGAACCGTTTCTTCCTATTATTTTAGAGTTTCTGTTGTGTGTCCCCTCCTCGTACTTAAAAGGATAAAATTGCACACGCCTCTATTTGTTTTTACTGCTAATGTTTTACGGATTTTAGTGGCACTTTTTCTTCTTTCTTGGAACCAGTTTTCTGGGTTTTAGTGGCCCGTAGTTGTTGCTTTAAACTTATTGCCACGACCGTGAAAGATGGTTTGTAATAGTATAGCTAGCAAAGAATCGTTTTCTACTTCGTTATCTCACTTTTTTTTTTTTTAAATTTCCTTCAAAGATCCTTTTCTTTTCTTTCAAAGATTTGGATGCTATATATTTAGTTTGAAGAGGATTATTATATATATAGTGTAAAGAGTAACTTGACGAAAAAGAAATAGAAAATTAACATATGTAATTTTTTCAATCTCAATAATATTTTAGTGCAATTGAGATCTAAAAAAATTTTTAGGTACAAGCAACAAATATCAAAAATTACTTTAGGACTTAACTAAAAAAAATAAAAAAGTAATTTATTATTTTCTTAACACAACCGTATTTTGAGCAAGTATACTACCAAATATAAGATTATTATATTTTTTTAATTTTTAATTTTATAAGAAAAAATCATATACTATAAGAAAAAAATCATATTTTTTAAGTTTTAATGTTGGCAAAAAAATTTAATTTTATTCGCAATAAAATTTAAATCGTTCAACTTTATCCTGACATTTTAAAAATAATTCAATTTTATACTTAAATCATTTTAATTTTAGGGTTTATATCATGAAAATAAAATTAAAACTTTTAACAAATGTCTTCGTCACACATAAATTAAAAAGTATATATAGTATCCTAAAAAGAATCTACGGTGGATTGGAGTTTTATGTCTAAGACGTGATTCAATTTTTTAACATTTATTTAAATAAATGAATGAGCTAATTATTCGGCTAATCTTTTTAGGTAATATTGAACTACCAATTGAGAATAGTTTAATAAGAGATAGAACAGGAGGCATTAAGATTTCTGACTTGTTTTAATAAAATTACAACAATTGAATAAATTTCATACGATAGATGATGCTTATTATTGAGAACAATATCATTTTTCGTTAACCAAATAAATCCCCAGAATAAACATGCGACCGGTAAACTATATAGTCGTCTCTTTTTGGTTGTGTCCTAAGAAGAGCATTGTGAAATTCACCCACCATTCAATGAATTTGTTGACTGGCAGAGCATAAGTAGTAGTTATTCTATTGATTATGCTACACATTCATAAATTTTTTTTAAAATTCTCAAGATTTTGTTTTATACAAATAAATGTTTAGATATTATAATGAAGAAATTTAAAAAATAATTAAATAAATTAAATAACTAAAAATAATATCTAAAAATATTTAAGAACTTTTGTAGTGTTTTTTGTAATCAACTAACAAACACATCAAATCTCATTAGTCTTTATATTTTTTTCTTAGTTCATCAATAATATAACTATCAATTTTTTTAAACTATTCATCCAAATTACTCTTTCATCAAAACTATCCTTAATATTCTTACTACACAATTCAAGTTCATAATATACTAAACCAACATTAAACTATTTCATGACATTAACAGTGGCAATCAGAGCAATGTTCAATGTAAGACTCGGTTAATTAACGGCTAATTAACCCATAAATGAGAATTTATTCTAGAAAGCCAAAAATATTATTTTTATGGCTAAATGTGATAGAGAAGTTTGAGACGAGAATTTCGGTACCAATTTTATAGAAAACGGACCAAGATTGGACCGAACGGACCAAACCGGGCCAACCGGACCCAAAGTGGGCCCTTGACCCAACTAAACTAAACCAAAACCTTAGTTTTCAGCACTCTCTCTCCTCACAACACACAAACACACGCTGAATTTGATTTGGAGGGGGGGGGGGAAGAACACTCTCTCAAGTTCTCTCCCTTGGTTGATCTTCAAACCACCATAACTTTTGATTTAGAGCTCCGATCGCCGCACCGTTTGCGGCCACGCGTTCATCGCGGAGAGCTCTACAAAACTCATACAATCAATCTTGAGGTAAGCTATGTTTTGCTCTTCGAAATTTCAGCCCTTGTTTTCGAGTTTCATGGATGAAATGTTGAGATTTTGGGCTCTTTGATGTTATAGGACCCAACTCTCTTGAAGGAGAAGGTTAATCTTGTCTCCTTGGACCTTGGGTATGGTAAGATTCTCAACCCTAGTGTAATTTGTTGTTCTATGATGTTGGGTATTGAGATGTTGTGTATGGGTATGATGATTGTGGCTTAGGTTGTGTATATGTGAATATTGGAGCTTGATTGGTGATTTTGGAAAGCCTGGAAGAGGGTTTTGTGTGATAAAATCTGTTCTTGGGGGTGTTGACACCTTGAGAGCTTGTGGACAAGTGGTTTGGAAGTGCTCCAGTTGAGCTTGGGAAATCGGCTAAAGTATGGTCTCGGTTTCTCGTATCTAATATGTAATGTGGTAGGAAATACTTAGGCTAGAGGCCCTAAGATAGGCATTGAATGGTTGATGTTGTTAAATGGTTGAGATATATGATATGATCATATATGTGATTATGAATATTGATGCCTTGATTTTGTGATATATGAGAAAATGCATGTTGTGATATATGCTTGATGAATGATTAAGGTTGAATTGGTGGGTGGTACCATGTTAATGGTGAGTATGATGTTGATTATATATAATGATGGTTGATTGGAAATGATATTATTGGAAATTGGGATGAGGAAGGATGTATGATATGATATTGTGTTTGTCCTTTAGCCATTTGATTGAGAACTGTTAAAATGGTTGGATGTGGTTTTGGGAATTTTGGTAAAGTGTCAATGTGTGAGTTGAGGATGGCTTGATGTTGATTTTGGTACATTTTGATTGATTTCAAAGAAAAGGGATGAAATTGGCATGTTTTGATTGATTTTGAAAAGAGTTGAAAGTGGCTTGTTTTGAAAATGGCACTTTGTGGCTTTGTATGAAAACATGGTTTTTGGGCATACTTTGATGGGACATAACTTGGACTACGGATCTCTGTTTAGTGCTAAATTTGTTTAGAAATGAAATTGGATCCGGGATGTCCATGTCGTTCGAACAACGGGTGAAAAACGATTTAAAATGAGAAAATTATGTCCGTCGGAAGATTGGGGGTTGAATCTGTAAATTTTGCAGCTTTTAACTTAGAAAATTTTTAGCAGAAGGACCCTCAGCGCGTAGGCGCACTTGGCGCATACGCGCCATTCTTCAAGAAAGCACCATCCACGCGTGCGCATGGTGTGCGCGGGCGCGTCGATGCGCTGCACCAAATGCCCAGCTATTTTCTCGAGAGTTGTACCAGAGTTGTGCCAGTTTTGTGCCTGGGGCGCAAGAACACCCACGCGAACGCGTGGCTGACGCTTGCGCATCGTTTGGCTATTTTTCAACCCGCGCATTCGCGCGTATGATGCTTGCGCGTCGATGAGTTTTGTGGCCATCCACGCGTGCGCGTGGAGTGCACGTACGCGTGGCCCTGTTTTCATCCCAAAGTTGATTTTTGAGTTTTAATAGCCAAATTTCATACTTCTAAGCCTCCGATCTCACCACTTATGTCTTAAATCATTATGATATGCCTAGCAATGAGAGAAGGGGCTAGTGAATGTGGTAACTTACGAGTGAAGCAAGGGAAAATGGATGATAATTGAGGATCAAAGATGATTATGTGAGATGCGGAGAATGGCGGTGGAAGTGCTTGTTGTGCCATGGGCCGAAGGGCCGTAATTGTTAATGAATTGGCTGGTTATGGATTTAACCGTGAGTCGGATGGTGACAGATGATATCATCAGCCACTAGGGACAGGCATTCATCATATGCATACTACATGAATTGTTTGAGATTGTCTATTTGACTGCATATTACTTGCTAATTGCCTAAATGCCTTATCTGTTCCTAATTGTAAATCTCTTGTCTGATATAACTGTGTTTGCTATATTATACTACTGCTGGTGGTTGGAGGGTCTGAAGAAATTGGAAAGGGAAGTATTAGTTAGACTGAAGGATCTTTAGTCAGTTGCCACTTACGGTTTAGCTTGTTTATAAGCTTTGATATTATCTGGAGGAAGTTCTAGGATTGCCTTCGGCTTTCCTCTATTATTATGTATTATATATGTGAAAGCTGTTACCATGCTGGGGACCTCTAGTTCTCACCCATGCGGATTTTGTGGTTTTCAGATGCAGGACGTGAGGCTTCTCGTTGAGGCATGCTAGAGACTTCTGGATTAGCAAAGATGCTTGTTCTCGGGACTCTGTTTTAGTTTATATATCTTGTTTAGATACTCTTATCTCCATTAAACAATACAAACTGTGATGACTCCTCTTATGGGAGATTTTTGGAGAATAGGTTCTCTATTTTTGTGTCCCTTTGGGTTTTCTTTGGGGTTTCCTTATTTTATTATATGTATATATTACTATGCTCGGACCGGTTATCTTCGCAACCGGATTTTGAGTCTTGATATTCCTGTTTTTGACACTCCCTTGTATATATATAATCTCGCGTTAGCTTATCCCTGTTTGTTACGTTATTGATCGGAGTGTTGCGCTTTCGAGTTACAGTTTTTGTTTACCCTCTTTCTACAAAGGCTCCTAGCTATAATCAATCGTTCATACTACTATACGTACTAAATTCTTGTTTTAGAGGTCGTAATACCTTGCCATCTCTGAATTATGACTTAAGCATAAGACTCTGTATAGTAGGGTGTTACATTATGGTATCAGAGCAGTTCGTTCCTGTAGAGCCTGAGGAATGGACTGACTATGATTTTGTGCATTCTCTGTATGTGTGTTATGTGCTGTTAGTATATCTACTTGATATAGTTGGCATAAACGTTCATGAGCATGCATTTGGGACTTTGAAGCACTAAACTTCCGATATTGAGACTGATCAACTTAATATCGATTGTTTGGTGTGTATAGGAACCAGATGGCATCTCGTGTATGCGGTAGAGGCCGTGGGAGAGGTCGTACTAATGCTCATGTGCTAGAGATTAACCCTAATAACCCGGTGAACTTTATGACTGCGTTGGAGAACATGGTTGCTGCTATGCAAGCCACTGCTGAGGCTCTCGGTCAACAGATGAACAACCATGAAAATGACGGAAATGGAGCTCAGGGACCAATGGAGATCAGAACTTTTGCTGTGTTGGTGAACAAGTGTGGGGTTGCTGAAGAGTGTGTGAAGAGGGCAGCCGATGAGAAAGAAAGTCACAAAGGATCATTTCCACAGAACCGAGGGAAGAGCTTTGCACCTAGAGGTCCGCCTTTCAAGAGGGGAGGTTCCTTTAGGAGGCCCAACAACAACAACTCCCAAGGAAAAAGGTTTGGGAAGCAGCCTCAGAATGATCAAGCTTGTACTAGGTGTGGAAGTCACCATCCGGGAGCACCATGCAAGGCCGGATGGGGTTTGTGCTACAATTGTGGAAAGGCAGGACATAAGCTCCCAAGGTGTCCGGAGAAGCAGAAATAAGGTGCCGGGGAGGCGCAGCAGACTGGTCGGGTGTTCACCACCTCAGCTAGGGGTGCAGAGGGATCCGAGACACTCATTCGAGGTAACTGTGAAATGGCTGGTCAAACTTTAAATGCTTTATTTGATTCGGGAGCATCGCATTCATTCATTGCATTTGAGAAAGCCCATGAGTTAGGATTGAAGATCGTAACCTTAGGTTATGACCTAAAAGTATATAATGCTACCCATGAAGCCATGGTCACTAATTTAGGATGCCCGAAAGTTTTGTTTAGGTTCAAGCAGCGTGATTTTGTCCATAATTTAATCTGCTTACCGATGATTGGTCTTGATCTTATCTTGGGATTGGATTGGTTATCTGAGAACCATGTCCTGCTTGAGTGTTCTACAAAGTCGGTGTACTTTATGCTGGAAGATACAGATGGGCCGGTTGTGGTGAATAATTATTACTTGAATTCGATGATGGTGAACTGTTCCGGAATCGAATGTCAGGGTATCCTGTTGTTAACCGCGGGTGTTTCGGGTGATGACCAAAGGTTGGATCAGATTCCGGTAGTGTGTGAGTTTCCGGAAGTGTTTCTCGATGATATTGAGGAATTTCTACCTAATCGAGAGGTCGAGTTTGCTATTGAATTGGTGCCTGGGGTGGGACCAATCTCAAGTGCTCCTTATAGAATGTCACCGTTAGAGATGGCCGAGCTAAAGTCTCAGTTAGAGGAATTGTTGGGTAAGAACTTTATCTGACCAAGTGTTTTCCCGTGGGGTGCTCCAGTGTTACTAGTAAAGAAGAAAGATGGAAGTATGCGACTCTGTTTGGATTACAGGCAGTTGAACAAGGTCACCATAAAGAATAAGTACCCATTGCCGAGGATTGATGATCTCATGGATCAGTTACAAGGAGCTGGGGTTTTCTCCAAGATCGATTTACGATCCGGTTATCACCAGATAAGGGTGAGGGTGAGGATATCCCTAAGACCGCTTTCAGGACTCGTAATGGTCATTACGAGTAAACTGTAATGTCCTTTGGGTTGACGAACGCTCCTGCAGTATTCATGGATTACATGAATAGAGTGTTCTGTCCGTTTCTGGATAAATTCGTTGTTGTCTTCATTGACGACATACTAATTTACTCCAAGACTGAGGAAGAGCATGCGGAACACTTGAGGACCGTGTTGCAAATTCTAAAGGAGAAGAAACTCTATGCAAAACTGTCTAAGTGTGAGTTTTGGAAGGATGAGGTAAAGTTTTTGGGTCACGTGGTGAGTAAGAAGGGAATAGCCGTAGATCCAACTAAGGTGGAAGCTGTGATGTATTGGAGGCAACCAACCACAGTAACTGAGATAAGGAGTTTTCTGGGTTTAGCTGGCTATTACCGAAGGTTCATCAAAGGCTTTTCGCAATTAGCCTTGCCGTTGACAAAATTAACCAGCAAAGACACTCCGTTTGTTTGGAATCCTGAGTGTGAGGAAAGCTTTCAGGCATTGAAGAAAAAGTTGACCACTGCACCTGTGTTGGTGTTACCTGAGCCGAACGAACCATTTGAGGTGTACTGTGATGCCTCACTAAAGGGTCTAGGATGCGTGCTGATGCAGCATCATAATGTGGTGGCGTATGCCTCACGACAGTTGAGACCTCATGAAGTTAGTTACTCTATGCACGATTTGGAACTCGCCGTGGTCGTGTTTGCCTTGAAGGTGTGGAGGCATTATCTCTATGGGGTTAAGTTCCAAGTCTTCTCCGATCACAAGAGCTTGAAATATCTCTTTGATCAGAAAGAGCTTAATATGAGGCAAAGGAGGTGGATGGAATTATTGAAGGACTACGACTTTGAGTTGAATTACCATCCGGGAAAGTAAAATGTAGTGGCGGATGCGTTAAGTCGGAAGTCGTTATATGCAGCTTGGATGATGCTTCAAGAGGAGAAGTTGCTCAAGGGATTCGAGAGTCTAAAAATTGGTGCTCGAGAAGTATCTGGAACCTTGTGTTTGAGCCGATTAGAAATCTCGAGTGATTTTAAGTCCGAGCTCCTAAAGGCTCATGAAAATGATGAAGCGTTATGGAAGGTGTTACCGGCTATCGAGCAAGGAAAATAGTGGAGAGTGTCGGAAGAAAAGGATGGGTTATAGAGATTTAAGGGTAGGATCATTGTGCCGGATGTTGGCACTTTGAGGGAAGATATCTTAAAGGAGGCACACAAAAGCGGATTCTCCATTCACCCGGGAAGTACTAAGATGTACCATGATTTAAAGGCGATGTTTTGGTGGCCAAGTATGAAGAATGATGTGGCAGAATATGTTTCAAAGTGCTTAACTTGCCAAAAGGTAAAGATTTAACATCAAAGACCTTCTGGGATGTTGCAACCCTTAGAGGTTCCCCAATAGAAATGGAAAAGTATTGCAATGGACTTTGTGTTGTGATTGCCAAGGACTAGGACTGGTTTTTATGCTATCTGGGTGATTGTGGACCGACTGACGAAGTCAGCTCACTTTTTGCCCATTCAAATGACTTACACCCTTGAGGAGCTAGCTCGGTTATACATAAAGGAGATTGTGAGACTCCATGGTGTACCTGCTACTATAATCTCTGATAGAGATCCTCGTTTCACTTCGAGGTTCTGGGGTGCATTTCAGAAAGCTTTTGGAACCCGATTAAGCTTGAGTATAGCGTACCATCCTCAAACAGATGGTCAATCCGAGAGGACGATCCAAACACTAGAGGATATGTTGAGAGCTTGTGTTTTAGACCAACCGGCGAGTTGGGATCGGTATATGCCGTTAGTGGAGTTTGCATACAATAATAGTTACCATGCGAGCATCGGAATGGCTCCGTATGAGGCCTTGTATGGGAGGAAATGTCAATCTCCGCTATGTTGGTATGAAGCTGGAGAGAAAGGCTTGTTGGGGCCGGAGATGATAGCTGAGACCACTGAACAAGTCAAGAAAATCCGAGGTAGGATGCTTACGGTGCAGAGTCGCCAGAAGAGTTACGCCGATCAGAGGCGGAAGCCCTTGGAATTTGAAGAAGGAGATCATGTTTTCCTGAAGGTTACTCCAACCACAGGAGTAGGTAGGGCGATTAAAGCGAAGAAGTTGAATCCTCGATACATTGGTCCATTTCAGATCCTGGAGAGGATTGGACCAGTAGCGTATCGGATGGCTCTACCACCTCATCTTTCGAACCTACACGATGTGTTTCACGTGTCACAGCTTCGGAAGTACACTTCTGATGCTAGCCATGTATTAGAACCTGAGTCGGTTCAGTTAAAAGAAGATTTGACGCTTCCAACGGCTCCAGTTAGAATTGATGATACTAGTATCAAACGGTTGCATGGAAAAGAGGTTTTATTAGTCAAAGTGGCTTGGAGTCGAGGCGGTGTTGAGGAACACACTTGGGAACTTGAGTCGGAGATGCGAACGAATTATCCGCACTTATTCTCAGGTAATTGAATTCGAATTTTGTGGGCAAAATTCCCAATTAGGTGGGTAGGATGTAAGACCCGGTTAATTAACGGCTAATTAACCCATAAATGAGAATTTATTCTAGAAAGCCAAAAATGTTATTTTTATGGCTAAATGTGATAGAGGAGTTTGAGACGAGAATTTCGGTACCAATTTTATAGAAAACGGACCAAGATTAGACCGAACGGGCCAAACAGGGCCAACCGGACCCAAAGTGGGCCCTTGGCCCAACTAAACTAAACCAAAACCCTAGTTTTCAGCACTCTCTCTCCTCACAACACACAAACACACGCTGAATTTGATTTGGAGGGGGGAAGAACACTCTCTCAAGTTCTCTCCCTTGGTTGATCTTCAAACCACCATAACTTTTGATCTAGAGCTCCGATCGCTGCACCGTTTGTGGCCACGCGTTTACCGCGGAGATCTCTACAAAACCTATACAATCAATCTTGAGGTAAGCTACGTTTTGCTCTTCAAAATTCCAGCCCTTGTTTTCGAGTTTCATGGATGAAATGTTGAGATTTTGGGCTCTTTGATGTTATAGGACCCAACTCTCTTAAAGGAGAAGGTTAATCTTGTCTCCTTGGACCTTACGGATCTCTGTTTAGTGCTAAATTTGTTTAGAAATGAAATTGGATCTGGGATGTCCATGCCGTTCGAACAATGGGTGAAAAATGATTTAAAATGAGAAAATTATGTCCGTCGGAAGATTGGAGGTTGAATCTGTAAATTCTGCAGCTTTTAACTTAGAAAATTTTTGGCAGAAGGACCCTCCGCGCGTAGGCGCACTTGCCGCGTACGCGCCGTTCTTCGAGAAAGCACCATCCACGCGTGCACGTGGTGTGCGCGGGCGCGTTGATGCGCTGCACCAAATGCCCAGCTATTTTCCCGAGAGTTGTGCCAGAGTTGTGCCAGTTTTGTGCCTGGGGCGCAAGAACACCCACGCGTACGCGTGGCTGACGCTTGCACGTCGTTTGGCTATTTTTCAACCCGCGCGTTCGCGCGTATGACGCTTGCGCGTCGATGAGTTTTGTGGCCATCCACGCGTGCGCGTGGAGTGCGCGTACACGTGGCCCTGTTTTCATCCCAAAGTTGATTTTTGAGTTTTAAAAGCCAAATTTCGTACTTCTAAGCCTTCGATCTCACCACTTATGTCTTAAATCATTATGATATGCGTAGCAATGAGAGAAGGGGCTAGTGAATGTGGTAACTTACGAGTGAAGCAAGGGAAAATGGATGATCATTGAGGATCAAAGATGATTATGTGAGATGCGGAGAATGGCAGTGGAAGTGCTTGTTGTGCCATGGGCCGAAGGGCCGTAATTGTTAATAAATTGGCTGGTTATGGATTTAACCGTGAGCCGGATGGCT
>NC_029787.2:47162660-47167785 GCF_000816755.2 Arachis ipaensis | reverse complement strand
TCTATTTGACTGCATATTACTTGCTAATTGCCTAAATGCCTTATCTGTTCCTAATTGTAAATCTCTTGTCTGATATAACTGTGTTTGCTATATTATACTACTGCTGATGGTTGGGGGGTCTGAAGAAATTGGAAAGGGAAGTATTAGTTAGACTGAAGGATCTTTAGTCAGTTGCCACTTACGGTTTAGCTTGTTTATAAGCTTTGATATTATCTGGAGGAAGTTCTAGGATTGCCTTCGACTTTCCTCTATTATTATGTATTATATATGTGGAAGCTGTTACCATGCTGGGGACCTCTGGTTCTCACCCATGCAGATTTTGTGGTTTTCAGATGCAGGACGCGAGGTTTCTCGTTGAGGCATGCTGGAGACTTCTGGATTAGCGAAGATCCTTGTTCTTGGGACTCTGTTTTGGTTTATATATCTTGTTTAGATACTTTTATCTCCATTAAACAATACAAACTATGATGACTCCTCTTATGGGAGATTTTTGGAGAATAGGTTCTCTATTTTTGTGTCCCTTTGGGTTTCCTTATTTTATTATATGTATATATTACTATGCTCGGACCGGTTATCTTTGCAACCAGATTTTGAGTCTTGATATTCCTGTTTTTGACACTCCCTTGTATATATATAATCTCGCGTTAGCTTATCCCTGTTCGTTACGTTATCGATCGGAGTTTTGCGCTTTCGAGTTACGGTTTTTGTTTACCCTCTTTCTACAAAGGCTCCTAGCTATAATCAATCTTTCATACTACTATACGTACTAAATTTTTGTTTTAGAGGTCGTAATACCTTGCCATCTCTGAATTATGACTTAAGCATAAGACTCTGTATGGTAGGGTGTTACATTCAATCATCTACTCAGTATAGAATCTTTCTTCTTAATCTATCAACTATACATATCCACCATATTATAACCCACTCAAAAAATTTTTTTCATACTATGACTATCTCAACTATAAATATTCTTGTGCCCATATTGTCAGAAGACAATTATAAGGACTAGCATTCTCAAATAAAAATCTTTCTACAAGCATAAGACTTGTGGGATGTTGTCCACGAAGGTTCACCATGCCAGAGAATTAAACAACACTTTTCGTTGCAAAAAAGTTGAAATTGAAGGAAGAGTAACACAGAAATTATATTGCTCTATGCTTCCTCCAACAAGCTGTGATGAAGACAATTTTATCAAGAATAAGAGGAATATCGTTAGGTAAGAAATTGTGGAAAAACTTGGAGCAAGAGTTTAGAGCTGACACAAAGGTATGCACAATCCTCCTCCAATCTCTAACAAAGCAATACGCAAACATGAAAATAAAAGATTCTGAGAAAATAAAAAGTTACTATACAAGATTGATGAGCTTAGTAACTGAAATAAAAAATTTATGTAGAGAATTTTTCAAATAAAAAGATAGTGAAGAAAATACTCATTAGTTTGCCTTCCAAATTTGATCCTAAAGTGTCTACAATTGAAGATACTAAGGATTTCACTACAAGAAAAACGTTGAGTACCGTCGGATTTATCGGCGGAATAGCGAAAATCATCTGCCGGTAATATATTTACTGGCAAATTTTTTGTCGGAACCAATCCGACGGTATAACCCTCACCGGTAATAAATTACCGTCGATTTTTCAATCCACTGGAAGTTGCCCTCGGATTCTGCAACAGATTCTTTGCTTACACCCTATTTAATTACCAACGAAAGTTTTTCGCTGGTAATTTTGATGCTTCACCATTTTCTTTTCCGCCTAATTATTGTTGGATTTTTTCCCGGTAAATTCAGTTTGTTAAAAAAATATATTTATGCACAACTAGTGGTCAAATTCTTTTTTTAATTTTTTATTTAAATTTATTTTTTACATAATTAGTAGCTAAATTCTAAATAATAGGAACCAAATATAGTAAATTAAATATCAAGTGTACAAATAAAATAAAAAGTCAAATAAATAAAATAGAATGAAATAGTCTAGAACAAAACTCTAATCACTAAAGATCCTGATAGTTGTCATCGTCGTCGTCATCCTTTAGCTGGTCCTGCTGAGGCGACAAACTAGGCGGTGATGTAGGTTCTCGTCCAGTAGTGTCACTGCCACCAGCAGTGCCGCTGCCACTAATACGCTGTCATCTGTTGCTCCATCCACTGAAGCTGTTCCAGCTCTCGCCTCCACTCCAGCCTGATAAAATCTGTGTTTGACACGCATATGAGGATCTCCTAATACCTCTCCTCAGATTGCTACAGCTGCTGAGCCTTTTGGTAACGGCTCCGGTGAACTCCAACACCTGCTCCCTTAAATCAACGTCGTCCTCAGAATCGACAGATGATGGTGGTCAATATGGAGGTGCGAAGGTTGTCGGCGAAGAACGATCCTATCCCGTAGACGTAATTTTTGTATGGCTCAGATTCGGTCTCGCGCCAAACCGTGTCAGGATCTACTTCTCATGCAGCAAAGTTGTTGCCATTGTTTTCAATATACTGAGATTGCTGGGTTGCAACTTCTAATCTCTGCGTGTAGAACTCATGTGTAACACATATTATGATTAGGACTGCAGTTACTTGAAAACTTTATATCTCATGATATTTACTCACATAATGATCTACAAGTCACTGATCAGCAAATCTCTCCTTATTCTTCTTCAAGGTGTGAGAATACTTGAAAGTCTCTGCCATCGTTGCATCACGATCCAATGATTTAGACTATACATGTTGAAATAACATATTAAATCAAGTACTAATGATATTATATTTTAAAGACAAAATAAACTTAATAAAAAAATGAAACAAGTTACATACCAGCCGGGCCTTTATCTTCATGAAAGTTAACTGACCCACTGATATACTTCGACGACCTTGCTGACACCCTGTCAGCTCTATTCATGAGACAGCGACACCTAAATCCCTTATTAGTCTCCCAATGGATGTACAATGCCTTCGTAATGTCTGGGGAGAGCCAAATAGTGAGGTGGTCGTACCTCTCACGTACGTCCTCCATCATCTGCTGAAGCCGCCTAGCCATCCGATGATGGTCGAAGATCTTCTTGATCATGGCATTGTGAGTCATGTCCCATATAAATTCTTCTTGCACAAGGAACATTTAGCACTAGTTAATCGAAATTAAATACATAATTAAACAAAATAGAAGATATAAACTAAAGTTTGAATTTGTTGAGTTTTTACCGCATACTTCTGAAACCATCTCTCTTTGGCCTCAACAGAGATCTTTTTGTAGCTCGGCCATGGATGGTCGTACACCAGCTTGTTGACATTAGTACACTCCTATATACATGCATTGTTATTTGGTGAAAACCTATCAATGAAAAACTTAAGATTAGTAGTTTACTAAAACCTTATTTGAAGTAACCTATAAACTTCAATTATACTTAGATTTTTTAGAAATTTCGACAGAGTTTCATCTATAACTAGAAGGCGCCAAAAACTCTATCTGTCAACAATTCACTTAAACAATTCACAAACAAACCAATATGTAGTTATATGACTTAAGCAGCAACATCCATCAACAATCAAAAATTCTCAAATACTTTCAGCAGTTCAAACTAACTAACATAAATCAAACCTATCTTACCAACCTAAATCCACTAAAACTAGAAAATAGAGTGTAACTAAATTAAATAACTAACTAAAAGGGAAAAACTTAAGATTAGCAACCACTTATATTGAATAAGAATGTCAAAATAGTTTGCATATAAAAAATTTAAAATGGTACTCACGCCGTCAAACCATCAGCCCAAATTATCATTTGTATGATAGGAGGTGGTGGAGGGGCATTTGACTGGGATCCGTTAGAGGAATCCAGCACCACGGTGTCTGTTGCTAGAGGCGTCGTCGTCGAAATAATGGACTGTTGAGTGGATGGAGGTAGTGGAGGAGTTCACTCTGGTGAAGCAGCTGGATGACTTCTTGGTGGCGAGGGTGGTATAGCAGAAAGAGCCACGTAGTTGGGGTTAGGGACCATCATGAATGGCTAATCCTTTGCACTTATTGCCTATGACGTCCCAGGGGGAGAGGGCAATGACTGAGAAGTCTTAAGGATACCAGTAGATCCATCCTTTTATCATGACCACGAGGCCAATTCGTGCTACCTCTGCCTGTCGTCATGTCTACAAAGAGCAAACCAACAAATACATATCTCACAAAAATAATATAATAGCAAAAATATGTCACAACCTACAACTCAGAAAAATACATGGGTGCTATGTAATTTAGTCAGAGAAATACATTAATTGAAATGAAGTAAATAGCAAGTATGGTTCAATATAACTTGAAAATTTTCCAAAAAGATGCTAACAGGCCAAATCATTACTCTAACTTCAAAATTAAACCCATGCCAAATCAATTACCTAAACTATTCGAAGTATCAACATTCAAAAAATTTAGGTCCTAGTACGTCAACAACAATTAAGTGCACAAACTTGATAACTAAAGCAATAATGAATATGAACAAGCATCACCAAGTAACAAGCAATAATCAATATGAACAAGCATCACCAAGTAACAAGGAAAAGTTCAATATGAACATTCAACACAATCAAGCATTAAACCAAATAATTCCAACAGCATATTCATCAGAACTTAAGAAATTCCAAACTCCTCCAGCAGACTCAAAACCTGGTAACTTATTATAATGCTATCTTAACCACCTAAATCTACTAATATAGAAAATAACACAAAACTAATTTAACTAAATAAAAGTCAAATTAATGAAACTAAAGCTAATCAAAATAGAATTGATGACAAAAATTGATTAAGAACCTAGATTACAGCAATAGATAGGAAACAAAGCTCGGGGAAGGAGTTGCAGTGGGTGCCAGAGGGAAAGAAGTTCCAGTGGCTGCTGGAGTTGCGTCGAAGCTCACCTGAATGAGAGACGGACGTCAAGAGGAGGCTAACGGAGTCGAGGGTGGCCAGAGATGTCGCTAAGGGATAGACGAGAGGGTTAGAGAGATAGTGAGAGACGAGAGGGCAAAGTTGCGTCAAAGCTCGCCTGTCCGAAGAGACAGACGATGATAGACTGCTACCGGAGGGGGTTCCTGAGACGTCCTTAATAGGGAGAGAGAGAGAGAGAGAGGGAGAGAGAGAGAGAGAGAGAGAGAGAGAGCCAGAGA
>NC_029787.2:47115741-47162642 GCF_000816755.2 Arachis ipaensis | reverse complement strand
AGAGAGTGACTGTAATTCAAAATGGGGGGAGAGGGTTCTCGATTCAAATTTAGGGCAACAAAATGCAGCGCTACACTAATTAGATTTACCATCAGAAAAATTTGACTTTAAATCTGACGGTAATTAATGCGCCAATTTTCCCTTTTTTCCTCCAATTATTACGGGCAACTTTACCATTGAAAAGCCTAACTAGTAAACGCTGCTAACTTGTGACGCTAATTTTGCCAATAAATCTGATGGTACTAAACATTTTTCTTGTAGTGTTTATCAATGCTAATACTAATAAATTTAATAAGCTCATTACACACTTTTGAACTAAGACTGGAAATGCGAGATGATAGAGATTCAATAGAAAATGCATTTCATTCTAAGCTTAATATCAAATCTCAGAATTTAATTAAAAGAGGAGGAGAAAAAAGTCAAGAAAATTCTAAAAGTTCTGACACTTCTAGAAAAATAGAAAATAAAACTGAAGATAGAAAACAATCTTCTCTGTGTGGCATATGCAAGAAGACCAACCACCTAGAAAAAGATTATTTACATCGTGGGAAACCACAGTGCCGCAATTGTAAAAAATTTGGACATATGGAGAAAGACTATACGATGAAGATCAATAATCATCATGCAAACTTCTTTGAAGAAAATGAGAGAAAAGAATGTCTCTTCTATGCATCATCACAAGAAGAGTTGTAAGAACCGGCTTAACCATTTTAATAAAATAATTTAATTTCCCAAAATAGGTTTGAAAATATAGAAATGATATTTTGAAAATAAAAAGGTGTAATTTGATTTCAATGAATTTTTTCTGAGTTATGGAAAATGTATCTTTTGCGAAAGATTTTTGTAAAAATGTGTACCGTTGCTTAAGCCGGCAGTACTGGCTCTAGACTGTCCGTTACCGTGTTTTGAAAAAATAAGGTTTTGAAAATTAAATTTATTATTTTGAAAAGACAAACACAATTTAGAAAAAAAGCTGGGCAATAATCTTAAAGATTTTGGCCCAAAGCGGACCAAACGGACCTAAAACGCTAACGAGTTGGACTGGACCCAAGTTGGGCCCAAGCCCAACATATATATATATTTGGATTTAAGTGGCCAACCTAGCCAATTTCAGCACAAACAAGAGAGGGGAGGCACTGCGTGAGAGAGAAGAGAGGTGAGGGTTTGGTCACTATTTACCACCAACATCCGGTGGCCATAACTTGAGCTACGGAGCTCCGATTGACGAGAAGTTTACGACCACGTGAATCTCTCGTTGAGATCTTCATTTCTATCTAAGCAGAGCTGGTAATAAATCGCATCTCATGCTCCATTTTTCTGCCCTAAGTAAATCCTCAATTTTACGTTTGGTTTTTGAGTGGATTTTACGATTTTGTTTGTTTAGGGGTGATCTAGCATTGAAATATTAGTAGGTTTTGCCCCTAATCTCATTGGGTAAGATAAGATTTTACTAAATCCTTGTGTTTAGTTATTTTTGTGAACCCTAGGTTTGATATTTGTATGTTATGTAATGTTAGATTGAGTTTTGGTGTTTGTTGGAGTTGGTTTGAGGCTTTGTATCAAGCTTGGTGGCTTCGTTTTGGTGTTTGGTGCATTTTGGAAATCGGCCAAGGTATGGTTTCGGTTTCTTTTATGTAATATGTAATATTTTTGAAAACTTAGGCTAGTGGACCTTAGGATAGGATTGAATTGGATGTATGGTTGTTTGAATTAATATTGTGGTATATGCATGTTGATAGAGATTGAAGGAATTGTATATGTTGAAGTAGGATTGATGTTAATTATTGGTGGTTATTGATTATTGTGATTGATGGTGCCTTTGGGGATTATGGATGTTGATGATGTTTGATGATTATTGATGTTTGTGATGATTTTGATGAATTAGGATGGTGATTGTTTATGTCTAATTATGAATGATGATGATGATAATGAGTTGATTGACGATTTTGGGATTGATTGGATGAAAGATTTGATACATATGGCATTGATGATGGTTGGAAATATTGAATGTTGGTAATGAGAAATTTTGATGAGAATTTAGGGTGAATTTTGAGTTAGATGGGGTGAGTATTAAATGGTTTAGGTGATTGAATGATTTATATGGTTGAGGGATGTTTGGTACGAATTCTTGAGTGATGTTGGTATTGTTGGGTTGTGAATAATTTGTTTTGAATTAAGAGTTTTGGTAAATTTGAGGTTTCAAGGGTTTTTGTAAAAATAGATTTTTGACCAACTTTTACGGATCATATCTTGAGCCGCGATTTTTGAAATTGACTGGATTTTATACCAAATTAAAGACAATTTAAAGAGCTTTAAAACAGTATAGATCTTGTGTAAATCAGAATTTTGTGATGTTGCAAAAAATTTGGAAAATCTGTCATGTGTGCCCAGGCACACCTCTGTGCATATGCACATAATAGATTGGATGTTTCAAGTTGTGCGTACGCATAGGTCGGAAAAGCCTTCTGGTGCGTGCGTACGCACACAACCCTGTGCGTATGCATAAGCCCTATTTTTCACCTAAAACCCTGCTTTTAACTGTTTTACCTTTCCGTCAAGCTTGCAAACTTTTGTAACTTTTGTTTAAAACCTTTTTGCTAGTATTTTACGCTTTGAATCAAGGGAGAAAATAATAAAAGAATAAAAAGGGGTATTTTAGTTATAAGTTTAGAGCCGGTAACCTAGGTTTGGAAAGTTTGTGTAATTTCTAGCTTAAATTAGTGAATGTTGAGTTGTGAAGTTTATAGTTGAAGAGATTTTTGAGAAATGGGAGTGCTTATGATAAATTTGAAAAGTTGAAATTCGGTGATGGTTATGATGAGTTGAGAATTTAAAAATGAATGAGAAAATTATTGGATTATATGGAAGTGTGCGGAGCCTATAACTCCGGCGTGACAGATTTCTCTACTTCGTGAGTAGTTGTTGTTGAGAGTGTGCGGGGCCTATATCCTGGCGTGGCAAATTTTTCTGCTGCATGAGTAGTTGAGGTTGATTCTTTCTCTGCTGCATGAAGTGTGCAGGGCCTATATCCCTGGCGTAGTAGACTCCCTACTGCATGAGTGTACAGGGCACTATATCTCTGGTGTAGCAGATTCACCGCTGCATGAGTGTGTTGGGCACTATATCTCTGGCATGGCAGAAAAGACTACATCCGGAAGGATGTGTCGGGTTGGCATTTACAGACCGACAAGTGATATCACGAGCCAATAGGATAGGCATTCATCATATGCATCTCTTATATGCTTGTTTGCTTTGATTACTTGAGTTTGCCTAATTGTATAATATGCCTACTTGCTTCTTGAATTACTTGTTATATATGATTACTACCTGTGTTTTACTTGCTTGCATTATTTGTGATTGTTTGGTGCTGAGGAGGTTAGGTAGCCGGTGGCGATGGGATCGCACGAAGGGTAGGTTGGTGAAGGCTGTGGGACAACGGTGACTTGTTTAAGTTTGAAATTTCCTAAGTTTAGATACCCTTGTTTATTATTTATGGTTTAAGTTATTTCTTTTGTTAAGCTTGAATATCGGTATCGATGTGAAGTTCTAGGATTGCCTTTGGCATCTCGGAACCTTACATCTTATATATTGGGCATTATTACCATACTGAGAACTTTCAGTTCTCATACCATATGTTGTTGTTGATTTTCAGATGCAGGTCGTAATTCACCTCGGTGAGATTGAGGATATGGTGATAGAGCAGAGTATGGTTTCTCCCTTGTTCATTTCTGTTTTATTTTGTTGTAGTATTTTCTCTCTCACCCTTTGTATTTATATAACCTTGTTGCCTTAGAGGCTTTATTTCTGAAAACTTTGAGAGATAGGTTGTTGTTGTTTTAAACTTTAAAACTCTATTGTATTCAGTTTGACTAGCTAGCCTAAACTCCGCAGGCTGCGATTAGTCCTCTTTTGTATATATATATATATATATATATATCCTGGAGCTATTGGCAAGGTTTTATATTTAATATATCTTGTTCTGTCCGTAGCTACGCGCATTAGTATCGTGTGTGAACATTTCGCATATTGTAATTCCGCTTTATGCGACATTGAGCTATATTCCTTCATCGAGCTTTTAGTATTAATACCCCTTCATACATATATTATATATTATAAGATTTAGAACTGTCGTGGCACTTTGTTATCCTTTGCTTTATGACTAGAGGTAAGGCTTAGGGTAATGGAGTGTTACATTTAGTAGTATCAGAGCAGTTCGTCCTCGTGAGCCTGAGGGATGCACCGATTGTTCTTTGTTGCATACTCTAGGTCATTTTTCTTTGGTGCTATTTACGATATCTGTTTGATATGCATAGCCTGCTTGTTTGTGAGTGCCTTTGGGGAAAATTGAAACACTAAGCTTGAGATATTGGGACTGATCACCTTGATATCGATTATTTGGTATGGAAAGGAAACCTGAATGGCAGCTCATGGACGAGGTCGATCACGTTAACGGAGAGGTAGTGAGGATGACTAATGATGAGCGGATAATTTATACGCTTTTTGGCATTGTTTTTAGTATGTTTTTAGTATATTTTAGTTAGTTTTCATTATATTTTTATTAGTTTTTAAATAAAATTCACTTTTCTAGACTTTACTATGAGTTTGTGTGTTTTTCTGTAATTTCAGGTATTTTCTGGCTGAAATTGAGGGACCTGAGCAAAAATCTGATTCAGAGGCTGAAAAAGAACTGCAGATGCTGTTGGATTCTGACCTCCCTACATTCGAAGTGGATTTTCTGGAGCTACAGATGCCCAATTGTCGCGCTCTCAATTGAGTTGGAAAGTAGACATCCTGGGCTTTCCAGCAATATATAATAGTTCATACTTTGTCTAAAATTTGGTGGCCCAAACCGGCATTCCAAATCAGCTTAAGAATTTTGGCGTCAAAACGCCAGAACTGGCACAAAAGCTGGAGTTAAACGCCCAAACTGGAACAAAAGCTGGCGTTTAAATCCAAGAAAAGTTTTTACATGTGAAAGCTTCAATGCTCAACCCAAGCACACACCAAGTGGGCCCGGAAGAAGATTTCTGCATTAATTACTTATTTCTGTAAACCCTAGGCTACTAGTTCTCTATAAATAGGACCTTTTACTATTGTATTTTCATCTTGGTTCTTCTGGTTCCCTCTCTGGGGCCGAAGCCAATGACCTCCATTATCACTTTTGTATTTTCAACAGTGGAGTTTCTACACACCATAGATTAAGGTGTGGAGCTCTACTGTTCTTCATGAATTAATGCAAAGTACTACTGTTTTTCTATTCAATTCAAGTCTATTTCTTCTCCAAGATATTCATTCGCACCCAAGAACATGATGAATGTGATGATTATGTGACACTCATCACCATTCTCACCTATGAATGCGTGACTGACAACCACTTCTGTTCTACATGCAAACAAGCTTGAATGTGTATCTCTTGGGTTTCTAATCTAAGATTGGAACCTTCGTGGTATAGGCTAAAATTATTGGCGGTCATTCTTGAGATCCGGAACGTTTAAACCTTGTCTGTGGTATTCGGAGTAGGATCTGCGAAGGGATGACTGTGACGAGCTTCAAACTCGCGATTGTTGGGCGTGTGACAGACGCAAAAGGATCAATGGATCCTATTCCAACATGATCGAGAACCGACAGATGATTAGCCGTGCAGTGACAGCGCATTTGGAACATTTTCACTGAGAGGACGGGAAGTAGCCATTGACAACGGTGATGCCCAACATAAAGCTTTCCATGAAAAGGAGTATGAATGATTGGAAGAAGGCAATAGGAAAGTAGAGGTTCAGGAGGAACAAAGCATCTTCATACGCTTATCTGAAATTCCAACCAAAGAATTACATAAGTATCTCTATCTTTATTTTATGTTTTATTTATCTTTTAATTATCAATTCTCCATCACCATCTGAATCCGCCTGACTGAGATTTACAAGGTGACCATAGCTTGCTTCAAGCCAACAATCTCCGTGGGATCGACCCTTACTCACGTAAGATATTACTTGGACGACCCAGTGCACTTGCTGGTTAGTTGTGCGGAATTGTGACAAAGTGTGATTCACGTTTAAGAGCTCCAAGTCCTTTGGCGCCATTGTTGATGATCACAATTTCATGCACCAAGTTTTTGGCGCCATTGCCGGGGATTGTTCGAGTTTGGACAACTGACGGTTCATCTTGTTGCTTAGATTAGGTAATTTTATTTTATTTTTATTTTCAAAAAATTCAAAATTTTTTTTTCTATTTTGTTCTTCAGAGTTTTTAAGAATGAATTCTAGAGTTTCATGATGATTTGTTAAAGTCTGGCTGGCTGTGAAGCCATGTCTAATCTTATTAGACCGAGGTTTCAACTTATCATCACAAGAGCTTGTTGATTCCTATCAATTTTGCTGTTGTTAGGAATGATCTGCTAAAGCTTGGCTGGCCATTGGCCATGTCTAGTGTTTTGGACCGGAGCTTTCATTGAAAGCTTGGCTGGCTAGTAAGCCATGTCTAATTCTTGGACCGGAGTCTTAGACTAGCATTGCGATGATTCCTGGAACTCTTATTAAAAATTTTGAACCCCTTTATCTTCTTTTCCATTCAATTTTCGAAAAATCACAAAAAAAATTTATTAAATCATAAAAATAAAAAATATTTTATGTTTCTTGTTTGAGTCTAGTGTCTAATTTTAAGTTTGGTGTCAATTGCATACCTATAATTTTCAAAAATTACATGCATTATGTTCTTCATTAATCTTCAAGTTGTTCTTGATGATTTCATTGCTCTGATCTTTATATTCTCTTGTTTTGTGTGTTTTGTTATTTCTCATATGCATTCTCAATTTGTTAGTGTCTCTTATATGAAAATTTTTAAGTTTGGTGTCCTGCATGCATTGTTTGTTTGATTTGAGTTTCCTAAGATTAGTTGTATTTTGATTGTTTCTCATCATTAAAAAATTCAAAAAAAATTCTCAAAACTATGTCTTTTCAAGTCAATAATACAGAGAATTGAAGATTCAAAACATTCAGCAGAGGAATCAAACAGAAAAAGCTGGGCGTTCAAAACGCCCATGAAGAAGGAAAACTGGCGTTTGAACCCTGGCTGGGCATTTAACGCCCAAAAAGGTAGGATTTTGGGCGTTAAACGCCAGAATGGATGCCATTCTGGGCGTTTAACGCCAGAAGGACACTAGAGGGAAGATTTTGTTTTTAATTCAAATCTTTTTCAAATTTTCATAATTTTTCAAAATCAAATCTTTTTCAAATCATATCTTTTCAATCATATCTCTTCAAAATCAATTTCTTTCTATTTTTTATTATTTTTGAAAATCCTTGCTACTATTAATGATTTACTTCAAAATTTTCAAGTTGTTATTTGCCTATTAAGAAAGGATCAAATTTTAATTTTTAAGAATCATATCTTTTAATTTCTTGTTAGTCAAGTAATCAACTTTAATTTTTAAACTTTCTTTTTTTAAATTGATTTTCAATCATATCTTCTCAATCATATCTTTTCAATCACATCTTTTTCAAAATTAACCCTCAATTATATCTTTTTGATTTTTAATTTCAAAATCTTTTTCAAAAATCACTTAATTTCTTTCCTAATCTTAATTTTCGAAAATATCAATCAAATTTTCAAATTTCTTTTTATTATTTCAAAATCTTTTTAATTTATTTTCGAGAATTCTTCCCCTCTTCTCACATCCTTCTATTTAAGGGACTAACACTCCTCCTCAAGGTGCAATTCGAACTCTATCCCTCTTGATAAGTTCGAATTCTCTTCTATCTACCTCCTCCTTTTATTCTTCTTTTCCTCTCACACCTCAAGGAATCTCTATACTGTGACATAGAGGATTCCCTACTTTCTTGTTCTCTTCTCTTTCATATGAGCAGGAGCAAAGATAAAGACATACTTGTTCAAGATGATCCTAAACCTGAAAGGACCTTGAAGAGAAAGCTAAGAGAAGCTAAAGCACAATTCTCTCTAGAGGGCCTAACAGAGCTTTTCAAGGAAGAAGAAGCCATGGCAGCCAAAAACAATAATGCCAACAATGCAAGGAAGGTGCTTGGTGACTTTACTGCACCTACTCCCGACTTCTATGGGAGAAGCATCTCAATCCCTGCCATTGGAGCAAACAAATTTGAGCTTAAGCCTCAATTAGTTTCTCTAATGTAATAGAATTGCAAGTTTCATGGACTTCTATTGGAAGATCCTCATTAGTTCTTAGCTGAATTCTTGCAAATCTGTGACACTGTCATGACCAATGGGGTTGACCCTGAAGTCTGAATTACTGAACTCTCTCCTAGTACTCTCCCAAGTAATACAGAAGATAATCCAAAGAGAGAGTGCAAGGCCATAAACACGTCTCACATGGCCGAACTTGGAGAGGAGGAAGAGGCAGTGATCTCCACTGAGGAAGACCTCACTGGACGTCCACTGGCCTTTAAGGAGTTCCCTCATGAGGAACCATGGGAATCTGAGGCTCACACTGAGACCATAGAGATTCCATTGAATTTACTTCTGCCATTCATGAGCTCTGATGAGTATTCTTCCTCTGAAGAGGATGAAGATGTTACTAACGAGCAAGTTGCTAAGTACCTTGGAGCAATCATAAAACTAAATTCCAAGTTATTTGGTAATGAGACTTAGGAGGATGAACCCCCCTTGCTCACCAAAGAACTGGATGACCTGACTAGGCAGAGATTACCTCAAAAGAGACAAGATCCTGAGAAGTTCTCAATACCTTGTACCATAGGCACCATGACCTTTGAGAAGGCTCTGTGTGACCTAGGTCAAGTATAAACCTTATGCCTCTCTCTGTAATGGAGAAGCTAGGGATCATTGAGGTACAAGCTGCAAGAATCTCACTGGAGATGGCAGACAATTCAAGGAAACAAGCTTATGGACTTGTAGAGGATGTCTTGGTAAAGGTTGAAGACCACTACATCCCTGCTGATTTCATAATCCTAGACACTAGGAAGTGTATGGATGAATCCATCATCCTTGGTAGACCCTTCCTAGCCACAGCAAAATCTGTGATTGATGTAGACAGAGGAGAATTAGTCCTTCAAGTGAATGAGGACTCCCTTGTGTTTAAGGCTCAAGGATCTCCCTCTATAACCATGGAGAGGAAGCATGAAAAGCTTCTCTCAATACAGAGTCAAACAAAATCCCCACATTCAAACTCTAAGTTTGGTGTTGGGAGGCCACAACCAAACTCTAAGTTTGGTGTTGAGAGGCCATCATCATGCTCTGAGTATCTGTGAGGCTCCATGAGAGCCCACTGTCAAGCTATTGACATTAAAGAAGCGCTTGTTGGGAGGCAACCCAATCTTTACTGTTCTATGTTAAATTTCTATTTTCTTTTGTTATTTTATATTTTCTGTAGGTTGATGATCATGTGAAGTCACAAAAACAATTGAAAAAGCAAAAATAGAAGGAAAAACAGTATTAAAAACAGAACACCCTGGAGGAGAAACTTACTGGTGTTTAAACGCCAGTAAAGGTAGCAGAATGGGCGTTAAACGCCCAGCCTGGCACCATTCTGGGCGTTTAACGCCAGAAATGGGCACCAGACTGGCGTTTAACTCCAGGAATGGGCAAAAAGCTGGCGTTAAATGCCAGAAATGGGCAGTAGCCTGGCATTTAACGCCAGAATTGGTAGAAAGGGGCATTTTTGCACGCCACTTGGTGCAGGGATGAGATATCCTTGACACCCCAGGATCTGTGGACCTCACAGGATCCCCACCTATCCCACCTCTCTCTCTCTTCTTCACCCATTCACCAATCACCTCAATACCTCTTCCTCAAAAACCCCTCACCTATCAAATCCCACCATTCTCTTCACCACTCACAACCATCCTTCATAAAACCCCACCTACCTCACCATTCAAATTCAAACCACTTTCCCACCCAAACCCACCCATAATGGCCGAACCATACCCCCCTCCACTCCTATATAAACCCATCTTCACTCCTTCATTTTCACACAACATACACACTACTTCTCCCCCTTGGCCGAAGCACTAAGCCCCCTCCATCTCCTATATTTCTTCTTCTTCTACTCTCTTCTTTCTTCTTTTGCTCGAGGACGAGCAAACCTTCTAAGTTTGGTGTGGTAAAAGCTAAAGCTTTTTATTTTTCCATAACCATTTATGGCACCAAAGGCTGGAGAAACCTCTAGAAAGAGGAAAGGGAAAGCAAAAGCTTCCACCTCCGAGTCATGGGAGATGGAGAGATTCCTCTCAAGGGTGCATCAAGACCACTTCTATGAAGTTGTGGCCAAGAAGAAGGTGATCCCCGAGGTCCCTTTTAAGCTCAAGAAGGACGAATATCCGGAGATACGACATGAGATCCGAAGAAGAGGTTGGGAAGTTCTCACCAACCCCATTCAACAAGTCAGAATCTTAATGGTTCAAGAGTTCTATGCCAATGCATGGATCACCAAGAACCATGATCAAAGTGTGAACCCGGACCCTAGGAATTGGCTTACAATGGTCCGAGGGAAATACTTGGATTTTAGTCCGGAAAATGTAAGGTTGGCATTCAACTTGCCCATGATGCAAGGAGATGCACACCCCTACACTAGAAGGGTCAACTTTGATCAAAGGTTGGACCAAGTCCTCATAGACATCTGTGAAGAGGGCGCTCAATGGAAGAAAGATTCAAGAGGAAAGCCGGTTCAACTAAGAAGGCATGACCTCAAGCCCGTGGCTAGGGGATGGTTGGAGTTTATCCAACGCTCAATCATTCCCACTAGAAACCGGTCTGAAGTTACTATAGACCGAGCCATCATGATTTATTGCATCATGATTAGAGAGGAAGTAGAAGTTCATGAGGTTATATCCCAAGAACTCTACAAGGTGGCAGACAAGTCCTCTACTGTGGCAAGGTTAGCCTTCCCTCACCTCATTTGTCACCTCTGCAATTCAGTTAGAATTGACATAGAGGAAGACATCCTCATTGATGAGGATAAGCCCATCACTAAGAAAAGGATGGAGCAAATAAGAGAAACTCACCAAGAGCATGAGGAATTTCCTCATCATGAAATCTCTGAGATGCCTCAAGGGATGCCATTTCCTCCACAAAACTATTGGGAGCAAATCAACACCTCCCTAGGAGAATTAAGTTCCAACATGGGACAACTAAGGGTGGAGCACCAAGAGCATTCCATCCTCCTTTATGAAATTAGAGAAGACCAAAGAACCATGAGAGAGGAGCAACAAAGGCAAGGAAGAGACATTGAGGAGCTCAAGCACTCCATAAGATCTTCAAGAGGAAGAACAAGCCGCCATCACTAAGGTGGACCCGTTCTTTAATCTCCTTGTTCTTTATTTTTTGTTTTTTGAATTTTTATGCTTTATGTTTATTTATGTTTGTGTCTTTATTACATGATCACTAGTGTCTAAGTGTCTATGCCTTAAAGCAATGAAAATGAATCCATCACCTTTCTTAAATGAAAAATATTTTTAATTGAAAAAGAAAAAGAAGTGCATGAATTTCGAATTTTATAACAGTTTAGTTACTTTGATGTGGTGGCAATACTATTGTCTTTCTGAATGAATGCTTGAACAGTGCATATTTTTTATATTGTTGATTCATGAATGTTAAAATTGTTGGCTCTTGAAAGAATGATGGAAAAGGAGAAATGTTATTTGATAATCTGAAAAATCATAAAATTGATTCTTGAAGCAAGAAAAAGCAGTGAAAAGCTTGCAGAAAAAAATATATATATGCAAAAAAAAGAGAGAAAAAGAAAAAGCAAGCAGAAAAAGCCAATAGCCCTTTAAACCAAAAGGCAAGGGTAAAATAAAAAAGGGATCCAAAGCTTTGAGCATCAGTGGATAGGAGGGCCCACAGGAATAGAATCCTGGCCTAAGCGGCTAAACCAAGCTGTCCCTAACCATGTGCTTGTGGCGTGAAGGTGTCAAGTGAAAACTTGAGACTGAGCGGTTAAAGTCGTGGTCCAAAAGCAAAAAGAGTGTGCTTAAGAGCTTTGGACACCTCTAATTGGGGACTCTAGCAAAGCTGAGTCACAATCTGAAAAGGTTCACCCAGTTTTGTGTCTGTGGCATTTATGTATCCGGTGGTAATACTGGAAAACAAAATGCTTTGGGTCATGCCCAAGACTCATAAAATAGCTGTGTTCAAGAATCAACATACTTAACTAGGAGAATCAATAACACTATCTGGATTCTGAGTTCCTATAGAAGCCAATCATTTTGAACTTCAAAGGATAAAGTGAGATGCCAAAACTGTTCAGAAGCAAAAAGCTAAAAGCCCTGCTCATCTAATTAATACTGATCTTCATAGATGTTTTTGGAATTCATTATACATTCTATTCTTTTTATCCTATATGATTTTCAGTTGCTTAGGGACAAGCAACAATTTAAGTTTGGTGTTGTGATGAGCGGATAATTTATACGCTTTTTGGCATTATTTTTAGTATGCTTTTTAGTATATTTTAGTTAGTTTTTATTATATTTTTATTAGTTTTTAAACAAAATTCACTTTTCTGGACTTTACTATGAGTTTGTGTGTTTTTCTGTGATTTCAGGTATTTTCTGGCTGAAATTGAGGGACCTGAGCAAAAATCTGATTCAGAGGCTGAAAAAGGACTGTAGATGCTGTTGGATTCTGACCTCCCTGCATTCGAAGTAGATTTTCTGGAGCTACAGATGCCCAATTGTCGCAGTCTTAATTGCGTTGGAAAGTAGACATTCTGGGTTTTCCAGAAATATATAATAGTCCATACTTTGCCCAAGATTTGATGCCCCAAACCGGCGTTCCAAGTCAGTTTAAGAATTCTGGCGTCAAAACACCAGAACTGGCACAAAAGCTGGAGTTAAACGCCCAAACTGGCACAAAAGCTGGCGTTTAACTCCAAGAAAAGTTTCTACATGTGAAAGCTTCAATGCTCAGCCCAAGCACACACCAAGTGAGCCCGGAAGAAGATTTCTGCATTAATTACTTATTTCTGTAAACCCTAGGCTACTAGTTCTCTATAAATAGGACCTTTTACTATTGTATTTTTATCTTGGTTCTTCTAGTTCCCTCTCTGGGGCCGAAGCCAATGACCTCTATTATCACTTTTGTATTTTCAACGGTGGAGTTTCTACACACCATAGATTAAGGTGTGGAGCTCTGCTGTTCTTCATGAATTAATGCAAAGTACTACTATTTTTCTATTCAATTCAAGTCTATTTCTTCTCCAAGATATTCATTCGCACCCAAGAACATGATGAATGTAATGATTATGTGACACTCATCACCATTCTCACCTATGAACGCGTGACTGACAACCACTTCCATTCTACATGGAAACAAGCTTGAATGTGTATCTCTTGAGTTTCTAATCTAAGATTGGAACCTTCGTGGTATAGGCTAGAACTATTGGCGGTCATTCTTGAGATCCAGAATGTCTAAACCTTGTCTATGGTATTCTGAATAGGATCTGGGAAGGGATGACTGTGACGAGCTTCAAACTCGCGATTGTTGGGCGTGTGACAGACGCAAAGATTCACGTTTAAGAGCTCCAAGTCCTTTGGCGCCATTGTTGATGATCACAATTTCGTGCACCAACTAACCTAGTCTATGCATTACGAGCTCAACATGTTCAGGAAAACCAATTCATGGAGTTGCGGCATACTAGTTGATGAGTGTGGCACAGCACTGGTGGCAGAGGAAGTAACGACAGATGCTTTTGTAGTTTTTAATTATAATTTTCAATTTCTAACTGGTATGGTCTTGAATCATGTTGAAAAAGTTTTAAAGCTTAGAATGATTTTCAAATTTGGTTTAGAACTTTTGGTTTAAATGATATGGTTTAAAAGAAAAGTGAGTTCTACGATTTTGTCAATTTGTGAACTTGGTTTCTAATTTATCTTGTCGAAAGGGATTTAAAATGAAAAGTTTTTATTTGATGAACCCGTGATTTAAAGTATTTGACTTACGAGTAAATGATTTTTTACTCTTTTGAAAAATCCTTAACAATGATCTCGTTTAGATTGAACTTGTTTGGAAAATTTTGAAAAAAATGTTACAAAAAGCGGTTATTGGTTTAAAGGAAAAATTTCTATTCATGGTAGTGGAGTAAGTCGGACTCTTAATGACAAATAATCAGAGTGACGCAGCCAAAGCTGAAAGGAAACATCGACATGGTAGAACGCTTCGAGGAGGATATATCGTGTAATTCGAATTTTCGAGGGTGAAAATTTTATTAAGATGGGAGAATGTAAGAACCGGTTTAACCATTTTAATAAAATAATTTAATTGCCCGAAATAGGTTTGAAAATATAGAAATGATATTTTGAAAATAAAAAGATGAAATTTGATTTCAATGAATTTTTTCTGACTTGGAAAATGTATCTTTTGCGAAAGATTTTTGTAAAAATGTGTACCGGTGCTTAAGCCGGCATTACTGGCTCTACACTGTCCGGTACTGTGTTTTGAGAAAAATAAGCAAGGTTTTGAAAATTGAATTTATTGTTTTAAAAAGACAAAAATAATTTAGAATAAAAAACCGGACACTAATCTTAAAGGTTTTGGCCCAAAGTGGGCCAAACGGACCTAAAACGCTAACGAGTTGGACCGGGTCCAAGTTGGGCCCAAGCCCAACATATATATTTGCATTTAAATGGCCAACCTAGCCACTTTCAGCACAAACAAGATAGGGGAGGCACTGAGTGAGAGAGAAGATAGGTGAGGGTTTGGTCACTATTTACCACCAACTACCGGTGGCTATAACTTGAATTACGGAGCTCCGATTGACGAGCCATTTGTGGCCACGCGAAGCTCTTGTCAAGATCTTCAATTCTATCTAAGCCAAGCTGGTAAGAAATCACGTCTCATGCTCCAGTTTTCTGCCCTAAGTAAATCTATGATTTTACGTTTGGTTTTTGAGTAAATTTTGTGATTTTGTTTGTTTAGTGGTGATCTAACATTCGAATATTGTTAGGTTTTGTCCCTAATCTCATTGGGTAAGATAAGGTTTCACTAAACCCTTGTGTTTAGTTATTTTTGTGAACCCTAGATTTGATGTTTGTATGTTATGTAATGTTAGATTGAGTTTTGGTGTTTGTTGGAGTTGGTTTGAGGCTTTGCATTGAGCTTGGTGGCTTCATTTTGGTGTTTGGTGCATTTTGGGAATCGACCAAGGTATGATTTTGGTTTCTTTTATGTAATATGTAATATTTCTGGAAACTTAGGCTAGTGGACCATAGGATAGGATTGAATTGGATGTATGGTTGTTTGAATTAATATTGTGGTATATGCATGTTGATGGAGATTGAAGGAATTGTATATGTTGAACTAGGATTGATGTTAATTGTTGGTGGTTATTGATTATTGTGATTGATGGTGCCTTTGGGGATTATGGATGTTGATGATGTTTGATGATTATTGATGCTTGTGATGATTTTGATGAATTCGGATGGTGATTGTTTATATTTGATTATGAATGATGATGATGATAATGAGTTGATTGATGATTTTGGGATTGATTGGATGAAAGATTTGATACATATAACATTGATGATGGTTGGAAATATTGAATGTTGGTATTGAGGAATTTTGATGAGAATTTAGGGTGAATTTAGAGTTAAATGGGGTGAGTATTAAATGGTTTAGGTGATTGAATGATTTATATGGTTGAGGGATGTTTGGTATGAATTATTGAGTGATGTTGGTATTGTTGGGTTGTGAATAATTGGTTGTGAATAATTGGTTTTGAATTAAGATTTTTGGTAAATTTGATGTTTAAAGGTTTTTGTTAGAAATGAATTTTTTACCAAATTTGACGGATCTTATCTTGAGCCTCGGCTTTTGAAATTGACTGAATTTTATATCAAATTAAAGACAATTTAAGGAGCTTCAAAATGGTATAGACGTTGTGTAAATCATAATTTTGTAGAAAAAGATATGAACGTTGAAAGTTTGGGTTAAAAATATGATTTTTGTGATGGTGCAGAAAATTTGGAAAATCTGTCATGTGTGCCCACGCACACCTCTGTGCGTACGCACAGAACAGAGTGTGTATTTCAAGTTGTGCGTACGCACAGGTCGGGAAAGCCTTGTGGTGCGTGCGTACGCACACAACCCTGTGCATATGCATAAGCCCTGTTTTTCACTTAAAACCCTGTTTTTAACTGTTTTACCTTTCCGACAAGCTTGCAAACTTTCGTAACTTTTGTTTAAAACCTTTTAGCTAGTTTTTTAGGCTTTGAATCAAGGGAGAAAATAATAAAAGAATAAAAAGGGGTATTTTAGTTATGAGTTTAGAGCTGCTGACCTAGGTTGGGAAGGTTTGTGTAATTTCTAGCTTAAATTGGTGAATGTTGAGTTGTGAAGTTTATGGTTGAAGAGATTTTTGAAAAATGGGCATGCTTATGAGGAATTTGAGAAGTTGAAAACCGGTAATAGTTATGATGAGTTGAGAACTTGGAAATGAATGAGAAAATTATTGGATTATATGGGAGTGTGCGGAGCCTATAACTCCGGCGTGACAGATTTCTCTGCTTCATGAGTAGTTGTTGTTGAGAGTGTGCGGGGCCTATATCCCTGGCGTGGCAGATTTTTCTGCTGCATGAGTAGTTGTGGTTGTTTCCTTCTCTGCTGCATGAAGTGTGTGGGACCTATATCCCTGACGTAGTAGACTCCCTATTGCATGAGTCTGCAGGGCACTATATCTCTGGCGTAGCAGATTCACTACTGCATGAGTGTGCCGGACACTATATCTCTGGCATGGCAGAAAAGGCTACATCAGGAAGGATATGTCGGGTTGGTATTTACGGACCGACAAGTGATATCACGAGACAATAGGATAGGCATTCATCATATGCATCTCTTATATGCTTGTTTGCTTTGATTACTTGAGTTTGCCTAATTGTATAATATGCCTACTTGCTTCTTGAATTACTTGTTATAAATGATTACTACCTGTGTTTTATTTGCTTGCATTATTTTTTATTGTTTGGTGCTGAGGAGGTTAGGTAGGCGGTGGTGATGGGATCGCACGGAGGGTAGGTTGGTGAAGGCTGTGGGACAAAGGTGACTAGTTTTAGTTAAAAATTTCCTAAGTTTAGATACCCTTGTTTATTGTTTATGGTTTAAGTTATTTCTTTTGTTAAGCTTGAATATCGGTATCGATATAAAGTTCTAGGATTGTCTTTGGTGTCTTGGAACCTTACATCTTATATATTGGGCACTGTTACCATATTGAGAACATCCGGTTCTCATACCATATGTTGTTGTTGATTTTCAGATGCAGGTCGTAATTCACCTTGGTGAGATTGCGGATATGGTGACAGAGCGGAGTATGGTTTCTCCCTTGTTCATTTTTGTTTTATTTTGTTGTAGTATTTTCTCTCTCACCTTTTATATTTAAATAACCTTGTTGCCTTAGAGGCTTTATTTCTGAAAAATTTGATAGATAGGTTGTTGCTGTTTTAAACTTTAAAACTCTATTGTATTCAGTTTGACTAGCCGGCCTAAACTCTGCAGGCTGCGATTAGTCCTCTTTTGTATATCATACTTATATATATACTTTAATTACTACCTTGTGTATCCTAGAGCTATCGTCAAGGTTTTATATTTATTATGTCTTGTTCTGTCTGTAGCTAAACACGCATTAGTATCGTGTGTGAATGTTTCGCATATTGTAATTCCGCTTTATACAACTTTGAGCTGTATTCCTTCATCGAACTTTTAGTATTAATACCCCTTCATACATATATTATATAATATAATCTTTAGAACTGTCGTGGCACTTTGTTATCCTTTACTTTACAGCTAGAGGTAAGGCTTAGGGTAATAGGGTGTTACAAGAGTGCGAAAAGAAAGATGACATATAGTATATTGATAGTTGTTGCGGTAATCATATGATAGGTGATCAAATCCTATTTAGTGACATCAATAAATCTATTCGATCTGGCATCAGACTTGGAGACGGGATGATCGTGCAGGAAAATAGCAAAGGTACAATCATCGTCCACGCCAAAATAGGAACTAAGAATATTTATGATGTTCTGTTAGTTCCTAAGCTGGCTCAAAATCTACTTAGTATTGGCTAAATGATAGAGAAAGGCTACGTATTACACTTTGAAGAAGACTCATGCACCATAAGTGAAAGGAAAACTATAAGGCTTCTAGCAATAGTAAAGATGAAAAATAGAAGCTTTTCACTCAAATGGAGTTATATCATAGAAACAGCATTAAAGGCACAAAAAGATAATTCATGGTTGTGGCATCGAGGATTTGGCCATTTCCACTTTCATGGATTCAAGTTTTTATATTAAAATAAACTAATGAGAGATCTACCAAGCATCACAGAGATTAATCAACCCTACAAAGGATGCTTACTTGGAAAGCAACAACCATTTCCTTCTAAAAGATCTTGGCGAACCAAAGAGATGTTTGAATTTGTTCACACTGATGTTTGTGGTCTGATAAAGACTCTATCAAAAACAACAGGTACTTCATTCTCTTCAAGAAGTTCAAGCATCATGTGGAGAAGCAAAATGGTCGTAGCATCAAGGTGTTTTATAGTGACAGAGGAACTGAGTACACTTCCAAAGAATTTAATAAATTTTGCGAAAAAGAAGTGTCGAGTGTCAACTCACAGTGGGATTCACTCCTGAGCAGAATGGACTATCTAAGAGGAAAAATAGAACTGTGATGGAGATTGTACGCTCAATCCTTAAGGAGAAAAATCTGCCAAACATCTTTTGGGCAAAAGCTGTATACACAGTAGTATACCTACTAAATTACTATCCTACTAAGGCAGTAGAATATAATCGAAGCATGGAATGGATGGAAACCTTCTACAAAAGCATCTAAAAGTCTTTGGATGCATTTGCTATGTCCACATTTTCTCACTGAAGTAAGCTCAATGAAAAGACAAAGAAAGGAATCTTCGTTGGGTATAGTACACAATCAAAAGAATACCGTATATATAACTTATAAATAAAAAAACTCATCATCAGCAAATTAAAGATGTGGAGTTTGACGAAAATGCTTCATGGAACTGGGAAGATGAAAAAATCGAGAAAGGAAGCATTGAAGTAACACATCAATCTCCTACAAGACTAGAAGAACAAGAACATGAAAAAGTAAGCACAACTACTCCAACAGTAGAAGCAACCACTGATTCTCCTCCAAGGAAAACTAAGCCTCTACAAGATGTATATAAAACATGTAATTTTGCCAAGATCAAGCCTACAAGATTTGAAGAAGAAGAAAAGCAAGAAGCATGGAGAAATGTCATGGAAGAAGAAATTAAGATGATTGAGAAGAACAACACATGGGAGCCGATAGATCGTCCTTCAAATAAAGATGTCTTTGGAGTCAAATAGGTGTACAAGACTAAGCTTAATCCCAATGGATCAATTCAGAAGCACAAGGCAAGGCTCTTAGCTAAAGGATATGTGCAAATTCCTGGAATAGATTACACAGAGACATTTGCACATGTAGCTCATCTAGATACATTAAGGACACTCATTGCACTAGCTATAACACCCTCATCACCAGAATGTCATGCTTTCAGTTGCGCCACTCTAATAACAAGGAAATTAGACGACTTCTATATATTTAATAATAAGTAGGAGCCTTTATCTGAAAACCATATTGACTTTTCTTTTTAAAATCAAAAAATATTTTTCTTTTGTTCAAACATACATACATACAAACTATCAACAACACTATTACATGCACTAATTATAATTTATGCAAGTAACATGCCAATATTACATACATATATTATTACAACTTCTATCTCTCTATACAAGATATAATGATAATGGCGAAAGAAAATAATAAGTAAGATACTAAAACAGATACAGCACAACCGAATACTCAATAAAGTCTTCATAGGCTTCCTCGTCTATTTCCTGAAAAAATAGGACTGTAGGAGTGAGAACCTAACTATACAGTCTCACTAGAGGGGTTTCAGAATTATCATAAAGGATATATAAAAAAGAAATTGGTGTTAACAATAGTGATCATTGCTCGTCTTATGAATCTTGTCGAACAATAACAACTAACCATCCAAAATCCAATTTCATATTTCATTTATAAAAATTCAAATCTCAACAATATTCCATAACATTTCACGACATACTAAAGAAACAATTTCACCAAGCTTACCAATAGTTCATCCAATCACGGCCTCTGACCCAAAATTCGTTCAATCACGGCCTCCAGCCCAAAATTCAATCAATCACGGCTGATGACAAGTCATCTTAGCCTAGTTTCACTAGTCTTTTTCTTGTGTTTTCAATTGAATTTATGCACTTTCTTGAGCCATAAGTAAGCCAACTGGGTAGAATTTCATGTTTCCTTTGATTCAATCAACCATGGATAAATTAATGCAATTTCATGAGATTTTGTGCTATAATTGTCATATATTATGAAATAATAACAATCTCATGATTTTGAGCATAGCTTTGATGTGCTTGGTTGATTGATGATAGGTGAAAAGAGCTTTGAAGAAGGTTGAAGAAAGAAGAAATGGCAAGGAGCAAGAGAGAACAAAAAGCTTGAGCAAAAGCTTGCCTCAAACTTTAGCTCAAACTTTTGAAAGAGTTGAATTCACCCTGGATGGAGCAAAAGCTTGCGCCAACGTTTGACCTCAAGCTTTTAGGCAAACGTTGGCGCCACAACAAATACACCCTGGAGAAGAGCAAAAGCTTGCGCCAACGTTTGACCTCAAGCTTTTAGGCAAACGTTGGCGCCACAACAAAACACCCAGGAGAGCAAAAGCTTGCGCCAACGTTTGACCTCAAACTTTTAGGCAAACGTTGGCGCCACAACAGCCTGAAGGGGTATACTTCCAACAAGAATAACTTGAGTTGTAGATGTCCAATTGAGACGATTCTAATTGGGTTAGAAAGCTGACATTCCGAGCTTTAAGGAAGACTAGCTGATATGAAAAGCTTGAGTAAAAGTTTGCCTCAAACTTTTACTCAAGCTTTTCTGGTTCATGGCCCGGTTCACAAGTGGGTTTCTCTCCAACTCCAAGAGCAATCAACAGAGGCTTTTGTCAACCCAATTCCGTCAAGAGCAAAGGCCCAATTCAAGGCTTGAAGATCATTTGAAGAGAGTGTATAAATAGCTTAGAATTTAAGTTTTTAGAGAGCTTTTTCCATTTTAGTTTTCACTAAGTGATTTTGGGAGAGCTTTTGGTTAGAAGTTATTTTCTTTGAGATTCTGAGTCTTGGGGAAGGAGAATTGAATTCTCTTCCTCTTAGTTTTCTTATTTTCAATTTCATTTACTCTTTGCTTGAATCTTGGGTGTTGGAGAATTGAAGGAATTCTATTTCAATCTCACCCTGAGATCTCTCTGTTTCATTTACTGCACTTTTTGAGAAACAATATTTGAATTCCTTTCTTCTACTGTTTGATCTTTAAATTCTCTTGCAATTAATTTCTGAATTGGATCTAGGAAGGCATTGAGATCTAGACTTGGTTATCTAGTCTCTTGAGTCCTGAGATCTGAAATTTCCTTTTCATTTCTCTGTTGAACGCTTCTTCAAGCAATTTACATTTTCTGTTTGAGATTTACTGCAATTAAATTCATCTTTTACTTCCCTGCTTGTTGCAATTTACTTTTCCTTGTTTAATTTCTGCAATCCCAATTCCCAACTCCTTTTATAATTCAAGTAATTTACATTTCTTGCACTTTAAGATTCTGCCATTTACATTTCTTGCGTTCTAAGTTTCTGCCATTTAATTTCTTATTCTTTAAGATTCAGCACTTTAAATTTTCTGTTCTCTTTAATTTCATGCAAATTACCCATTCCCTTTATTTTCCATGCACTTTAAATTCTGTTAATCACAAACCACTCAACCAAATCTTGTTTCGCTTGACTAAATCAACAACTAAACTAAAATTGCTCAATCTTTCAATCCCTGTGGGATCGACCTCACTCCCGTGAGTTATTATTACTTGATGCGACCCGGTGCACTTGCCGGTTAGATTTGTGTGTTTGGAATTCGTTTTTCGAAAATACACATCAACGGCCTCCATCCCAAAATTCAATCAAACCACCACAATCCGAACCAACAAGTCACACTCATAAGTAATCAAACAAACATTCAAATAATCACATGTAGAGAACAATCAGGACAAGTAGTACAATTAGCAATTAACAGAATATCAATTAGGCAAATCAAGTAATTATGCAGATCCAAAAAATTTCAAACGAATACTGTATGATGCATGCCTGTCCTACTGGCCGTGAACTCACGTGTCGGTTAAACCATCAAAACCCAACAGATCCAATAGCTAACTCGGATATCGTCTCCTTGTTACGCATTCCTAGGAAGAATATAATCGAAGGAGTGTGCCTTACTGCCTTCTCCTGGAGGTATTTACCAGGGGAAATAAATCGAGGGAGAGTGCCCTACCACCTTCTCTTGTGAGGTTAAGCCATATAAGACAAGGGATGAGTACCCTTCCACCTTGCAACCAGAGAGAGAATGTGGAAAAATACATCGAGGGAGAGTACCCTATCACCTTAATTTCCCACATCCAACAAAACACAATCAAAGAGAATGTGGAGGAATAAATCGAGGGAGAGTGCCCTATCACCTTCCCTACATCCAACATACACAATCAAGAGAGAATATAGGAGAATAAATTGAGTGAGAGTGCCATACCACCTTCCTCACATCCTTACTGTTCATACCCTGGGTCGAGCTATCTGACCCGGGATGATTGGCGACAAAGCGACCGACCTCTTCAGGTCAGGCTATCCGACCTCTTCTTCTAAAGAGCTCGGCCAATCGACAGGAAAGCCCAATAAAGGGCCCAAATAGAGGAACACGACCCAAATCCACAGGCAGTCCGAGCCTACAGAGATAAGGGCGGTTCCCTTGAAGTTAAGCTGACCTCACCCAAAGATAAGATAAGATAAGATAAGATAACTAACTTATCTTATCTAAAAAGGTCACTCCACACCATTATAAATACACTGGAGTACCCAGGTATAACTCATACTCTGATTCTACTAAAAACCTGTTTAATACCCATGCTAACTTAAGCATCGGAGTCTCTTGCAGGTACCCTCCACCCTCCGGTGACCAAGGATCAGAGGTGCAGCCAGTCCAACAAGTCGAACACAACAGCTCTGGCCGCAACCAGCCAGCCGGACATGTCATCTCCAACCAGTACAGAAGATCTCATCCGAGATCGACCTACAGTTTCAGGTAACCCTCGGAACATTGGCGCCGTTGCCGGGGAACCTAGAAGTCATCCTATCACCATGGCAGACGAACAGGATAACGACCATAACTCAGATCTAGAGGATAGAACACCGCATAAAAATGCGGGCAATACACTGAAAGATACCCCAGAATCTAACGGGGACAAAAACTCATCAAATTCGGGAGTGATAGAAGCGCTTCAAGATCGTTTAAAGCAACTTGAAAAAGAAACCCAGCACCAACGAGAAGTTGGGAAGGAACTACAAAGAGAGGTAAGACGACGCCGAGAATTAGAAGATAAACTTCTAAAACTCGAAGCCGATCTCAAAGCCAAAGCTACTCGGTCCACCCCTGAGGATAACTCTCGCAAGGATCAAGATCCATTCACTAGGGAAATCATGATGACCAAAATCCCTAAGGACTTCAAACTTCCGGATATGACTTTGTACCATGGCACTACAGATCCCAACCATCACCTCAGCAACTTCAGAAGCAGAATGTACCTCACCGACGCCTCAGATGCCGTTCGTTGTAAAGCTTTTCCAACGGCTCTCACAAAGACAGCAATTAGATGGTTCGACAACCTACCTCCGAGATCCATCTCCAACTTTGATGACCTGGCCAAAAAATTCCTGGCCAGATTCTCTATCCAAAAAGACAAGGCTAAGTACACTCCCAGCCTACTGGGTATCAAGCAAGGAGATCGGGAAAGTCTTCGCAACTACATGGAAAGATTCAACAAAACATGTCTAGACATACAAAGCTTGCCAACAGAGGCTGCCGTCATGGGCCTCATCAACGGCCTACAAGAGGGACCTTTCAGCCAATCTATATCAAAGAAATACCCCACATCCCTGAATGAGGTACATGAGCGGGCATAAAAGTACATCAATATGGAAGAAAATTCCCGACTTGGAGAAGCCTCGAAATCCGGTTTCACCTACTGAGATAAGGATAAAGAATCCAAGAAGAAGGAAGATGAACGGGCGAAAAAATCAAAAAGTATCATAATTACACCCCTCTTCGGGTGTCTCTTATGGATATTTACAAAGAAGTCTGTAAAACAGAAAAGATATCACCAGCTCGACCACTCAAAGGCAAAAGAGGAGGAGGAAATCGGAATGAATACTGTGAATATCATCAGGTCCGAGGACATTCCACCAACGAATGTTTCGACTTAAAAAAATATCATAGAAAAATTAGTGAGAGAAGGAAAACTAAATTGGTATCTGGCCACCCGAGATGATGAGCAAAGAAAAAGATGAAGAGATGAAGATGTCAGACGAGTTGAGTGATCCCCTCGTACGCCAGAAAGACATGCCCATATGATACACGGAGGATTGCAGGAGGTGGAATCTCCAAATCATCCCGCAAAAGACACCTCAAAGAAGTATATCATGTCGAAGGGAAGGAGGAAGTACTCGACATCCTGTTCGGACTAAGTGATACCCCAGTACAACCACTGGGATACGTGTCACTACATACAACCTTCGGAAAAGGGAACCAATCCAGAACACTCAAAATAGACTACATCGTGGTCGACGTGAATTCAGCCTACAATGCCTTAATAGGTCGGACAACACTAAATCAACTCGACGCGATAGTCTCAACTCCACATCTCTGCATGAAATTTCCAACTACAGAAGGGATAGCTACAATAAAAGCAGATCAAAAGATGGCACGCCGCTGCTATGTCGAAAGTCTAAAACTCAGAGGCAGAGGAGAAGAGTTCCATACAATTGAGCTTGGTGGAGTTCAGAGACGAGAAGAACTCCGTCCACAGCCCGAAGGAGAAGTAGAGAAAGTTCAGATCGGAGACACCTCGGACAAAACAACTAATATTGGCACAATCCTGAAAGGAAACGCAAAAGAATTACTAGTACAATTCTTGCGAAATAATGTCAATCTCTTCGCATGGAAAGCTGCAGACATGCCAGGCATAGACCCCAAGCTAATGTATCACAAGTTGGCGGTCTATCCAGGATCTCGACCGGTACAGCAGAGACGAAAAAAACTTGGACCAGAGCGATCCCAAGCTGTGGAAGAACAGGTACAAGCATTACTGGAGGCAAGATTCATAAGAGAAGTCAAGTACCCACTATGGCTAGCCAACGTCGTCTTGGTGAAAAAATCAAATGGGAAGTGGCGAATGTGTATCGACTACACCGATCTCAACAAAGCCTGCCCAAAAGATCCTTACCCACTATCGACGCTCTGGTAGATGCTTCCTCCAGATATAGATACCTCTCGTTTATGGACGCATATTCGGGATACAACCAAATCCCCATGTATCCACCAGATCAAGAAAAGACCTCGTTTTTGACACCAAAAGCAAATTACTGCTACATTGTGATGCCTTTCGGTCTCAAGAATGCGGGAGCTACTTACCAAAGGCTAATGAATAAAGTCTTTTCAGATCATATTGGAAAAATCATGGAAGTCTACGTGGATGACATGTTAATAAAGATACAAAGTGAAGAGACATTATTGTCCGACCTGGTCCAAGTGTTCGACACTATAAGGAAGCATGACATGCGACTCAATCCCGCAAAATGTACTTTCGCAGTAGAAGCGGGCAAATTCTTAGGTTTCATACTCACACAAAGAGGAATTGAAGCAAATTCAGACAAATGTCAGGCCATACTTAACATGAAGAGTCCAACTTGTGTCAGAGAGGTACAGCAACTCAATGGGAGAATGGCAGCCTTATCCAGATTCTTAGGGGGATCAGCAATAAGATCTCTCCCCTTCTACGCCACTTTAAGGAAAGGAAAAAATTTCGAATGGACAAAGGAATGCGAGCAAGCCTTCTAAGAATTAAAAAACTTCCTGGGACAACCACCTATCCTAACCCGACCGCGAAAGGAAGAACCACTCGTTTTGTACCTTGCGGTAGGAAGTCGGGCAGTAGCCTCGGCACTGGTTCGGGAGGACGACAAAGGACAACAACCTGTATACTTCATTAGTAAAGCGCTACAGGGATCCGAGCTGAACTACCAAAAAATAGAAAAATTTGCCTATACTCTCATACTGATGTCTCGACGACTTCGTCCGTACTTCCAGGCTCACACCATTAAGGTCCGGATCGACCAGCCCATAAAAGGGATACTGCAAAAAACAGATCTAGCAGGCAGAATTCTACAATGGGCAGTTGAGTTATCCGAGTTCGACCTCCACTATGAAGCTCGGACAGCCATCAAATCACAGTCCTTGGCCGACTTCGTTGCAAAATTCACAGATACCCTGAAAACCCCCCACAGAATGGAATCTCTACGTGGATGGGTCCTCGAATAAGACTGGAAGCGGCGCAGGTGTGATAATAGAAAGCAACCAAGGTACCCAAGTTGAGCTTTCTCTCAAGTTTGGGTTCTCGGCCTCAAATAACCAAGCAGAATATGAAGCGTTACTAGCTGGTTTGAAGCTGGCTAAGGAGGTTGGAGCTCGAAAACTCAACATCTTCAGCGATTCATAAGTAGTCACCTCACAAATAATAGGGAGCTACCAAGCCAAAGATCCCACCATGAAAAAGTATTTGGATAAAACCAAGGAACAGCTCGGACAACTCGGGAAATACAAGATCTGCCACATACCCCGCGAACAAAATGCCCGAGCTGACGTACTCTCTAAACTAGCCAGCACCAAACCAGGGGGCAACAATAGAATCCTCATCCATGAAATGCTACAGAACCCATCAATCTCGGAAGAGAAAAAAGTCCTAGCCATGACAAGTCAGAATCAAAATTGGATGACCCCCATAATTAATTACCTCAAAACAGAAACACTCCCCACAGATGAAAAAGAGGCAAATAGGTTAAAACGAGAGGCTCAGTACTACACTATCATAAACAAAAGAGGAATTTCAATACCACTATTAAAATGTGTGCCGACCTCCAACACAAGGGAAGTTTTAGAGGAAGTACACAGTGGCATTTGTGGTAATCATCTCGGGGCACAAGCTCTCACCAAAAAAGCACTCCAGGCGGGATTTTACTGGCCAACTCTACAAAAAGAAGCTACAGAATATGTAAGGACATGCCCACCATGCCAGAAACATGCCAACTTTTACATCGCCCCGCTAGAAGAGCTCATCAGCGTAACTTCACCTTGGCCATTTGCAAAATGGGGACTTGATCTCCTCGGACCTTTCCCCCAAGGATCAGGACAAGTCAAATTCCTCATAGTAGGGGTAGACTATTTCACAAAGTGGATCGAGGCAGAGCCCCTAGCCAACGGCACTGCTCAAAGAAGCCGGAAATTCCTATATAGGAACATTGTCAAAAGGTTCGAGGTTCCATATTCCATCACCATGGACAATGGCACCCAATTCACAGATGCAGTCTTCAGAAAGTTAGTAACCGATTAGAACATAAAACACTAGTTCACATCCGTCGAACATCCTCAAGCCAATGGACAGGCCGAAGCTGCCAACAAAGTCATATTGGCTGGGTTGAAACGGAGACTGCAAGCGGCAAAGGAAGCTTGGGCCGAAGAACTTCCACAAGTCCTATGGGCGTATCGAACAACGCCACATTCCACCACAAACGAATAACCATTTCGACTAGCATACGGAGTGGAGGTAATGATCTCAGTAGAGGTTGAGGAAGGGTCGCCTAGAGTAGTCCACTACAATGAAGAAGCCAATTCTCAACTTCAAAGAGAAGAGCTCGACCTACTTTCGGAAATCCAAGAAAGTGCCCGGATCAGGGAAGAAGTGCTAAAGCGACGAATGGCTTCGAGATATAATCAAAGGGTAGTGCCAAGAGGTTTCGCTGAGAATGATCTCATCCTAATCCGAAATGATATTGGAACAACTCGACCCGGAGAAGTAAAGCTGGCAGCAAACTGGAAAGGACCCTACCGAGTTACAGAAGTACTTGGAAATGGCTACTACAGACTGTCCGAACTCGATGGACGAGAGCTCCCCAGATCATGGCACGCTTGCAACCTAAGAAGGTACTATAGCTAGAGTATCTCATCATAGGGTGCACTCTTTTTCCTGAAAAGGTTTTTTAATGAGGCACCAAGTTGAGATCCAGAAATTATTCAACTTAAAGGGATGAAAAACTCCCGCATGTATATATTTGCATTTTCTTTTGAATAAAATATATTTTAGATATTCTACAAATTCTCAAGACGCATTAATCTGAAGCATTTATCGTCCGATTATAAAGCAACAGATCGGCAGAAAGTGAAAAACAGATTCACTACACGATCACGATGGAAGACCAATAAAGATGAAAACGTGATTCATCTAAAGGTCGACCAAACAAAGACAGAAATCACCTTCTACAAATCGGCGAAGATGAACACAGAATAATGCAAGAAGTTATCGAAAGTGATTCGAAAAAGAACCTGACGAGGTCTTATGGATTGCTAAATAATAACTTAAAAGACTGGCCGACGTCGTGAAATCGGACCAAGTCAACCCATGTTATCAGTAAATCCCTGGAAAGAGGTCTGACCAACCCTATAAAAGAGGAATTGCTATAACATAGAAGAGATCGACCTAACGAAGTCGGTCTCCTACAAAAACAAGTTATAAAAGTAATCCCTGAAAGAGACCTGACAAAGGTCCAAGAAAGAGGATTACAAAAATAACTTAGAACAGGACGACATGAAGAAGTCGACCTCCTACAAACAAGTTATAAAAGTAATCCTTGAAAGAGACCTGACAAAGGTCCAACAAAGAGGATTACAAAAATAACTTAGAAGAGGACGACATGAAGAAGTCAGTCTCCTACAACTGACAAGTTATAAAAGTAATCCCTAAAAGAGACCTGACAAAGGTCCAAGAAAGAGGATTACAAAAATAACTCAGAAAAGGATGACATAAAGAAGTCGACCTCCTACAAAGTAGTCCCTGAAAGAGACTTAGCAAAGGTCCAAGAAAGAGGACTGCAAAAATGACTGAAACAAGGACCAACGTAAAGAAATCGGCTATGGATTGCTAGAAATACAAGAAAAAGCGAGAAAACCGAGAAAAAAGTTGGACCCGCCCATTCACGACCTCAAAGGAGTCAACCCGCAAGCAATAAGTGTAAAGTGATCCAAAGAGGCCAAGAAGCAAAGCTCCAACATTTCCAAAAAGTGCTAAAGACAAGCACAAACCAACATGATATAAAATACAATATTATAAAGCTTCAGGGTCAGGTCCAAAAAGCTTGAAAGCTACTTGTTGTTTTTCAAAATAAAAGTTGCTAAACAAGCAACCAGAAGGAATATCAACAGTCAGCAAAATATTCAAACTACAAATAAAGAGTTTAAAAAGCCCACAAGGCGGGCCAACTACACAAATATCCAAATAGAAATCAGCAAAAATCGAGAGTCTTCCCGGCAGCATCAGTATGAGAAGAAGGAGGCCGAGTCTAGATAGGCACAGCATCTACGGTTCTATCATCCCGGTTCAGAATTTGGCAATCCGGATCAGACACAACCAGAGGAACTGAAGAGGTTGACACTTTGGCAGAAGACACAGGGGGAGGTTCAACATCATCATCATCCTGGTCATCAGGGAAAATCTTACCATCCCTCACAACATTATCCAGGCTAAAAAGAGTAAGGTCGGCCTCGGGAGCAATAATCCGAACCTGCTCCCTCAAGCTCTCATAGGCAGCAGTTACGCTGCCAACAAGATGACCTTGGAGCTCGGAGTAATCAGCTCGGGCATTCTCCAACTCCTCCCTCAGGTGCACCACCTCCCGATAAGATGTCACATAGCTGTCCTTATGCCTCAATGCCGTGTCCTCGGCCAACCGCACAGAAGCCGCCAGAGCAAGGGAACTCGCCTTTTCGTTCTCCAAATCCTTATCCAACTTGGCTACCTTTACCTCAAGGTCTTCCTTCAGGCCCTTCATCCGGTCAAACTCCTGTTTAGCCTCCTCTATAAATTCCTTGGTGGCATGGAGAGGAAGATTCTGAGCAGTTCGGTACAAGGAAGCCCCCATATATGCCATTTTAACACTGTTTCGGGTCATAAAATCCAGATGGCGAAGGATTGACACATCATCCATGGGGAGGGTACCGTAGAGACCAGTTTGCTGATCTACGAATTCAATCGCATTAAAATCAGGGGCGTCAAGGTTAAAGGCCTCAGTTGTTTTCTGTTTCTTGTTAGGAGGAGCACCAGAAGCAATTGCAGAAGTCTGTGGAGGATCAGTCAGACGAACTCGAGGAGTGGGGATCACCTTCCTTAGCACAGGAGAACTTGGCACGAGCGGCTTCACAGGAGCTTGAGAAGATCCCTCTCCGGCCGCCTTGGCCGAGATGTTTTGAGCAGTAGCAGCCTTCTTCGCCTTCTTGTAGGCCTTCATGGAATCATTGTTTTTCGACATCTCTAAAAACACAGAATCAGCCATAAATGACGAGTTACAACACAGGAGAAGAAAAAGCTCAGAAACAAGTATAAAAACAAGTTAGACAGTACCCAAAGCAGTTCGAACCAAAGATGGATCACTCAAGAATCTTTTTGTATCCAGATGGGGTGGTTCCCCCCACAAATCTTCAAGAACAACTACAAAAGCCCACTCAACCTCATTAAGCATCCCACATGTATAACGTGGCACTCCCACATTCTTTTGCCACTCTAGAGGAAAAGCAGGCTCGTCATTCTCATCAAGAAAAAAGGGGCAGACCCCCTCAACAGCACGAACTCGGAAGAAATAATTCTTAAAATCTTTAAAAGACTCATCATACATGGCAAAAACTTTATGTCCCTGGGCCGATCTGAAAGAAACCCAGGAAGCTTTTTTTTTGGAAGAACCTCCGGGCTTGGCCGAGACAAAAAGATAGAGGAAAAGAATTTCAGAAGGTGTTATGCCTAACTCTTGGTAAAGCAGTTGAAATATTTTGATAAAACCCTAGGAATTCGGATGAAGCTGGGATGGAGCAATGTTACATGACCACAACAAGTCGGTCTCAAAAGCAGTAAAAGGAAAAGTAACGTCTAACTGGCTGAAGAAATATTCATAGGCGTAGAAGAAGGGACGCTCCCCCTCGACGAAAGTAGGAAAACAAGCCCTCTCATCAGAGTCAGGAGCTACAAGCTCATAATCCCTCTCCCGAGCACTGTTACCACAGATCCTATGACGTTTTCTCAGCTCTACACAAAATTCAGCATCCATGACAGAGACACACATTAAGACAAGGGAGTTCAGCCAATCGGACATCCCCTCGGGAACTTTAGAAGACACCTCTACAACGTTATTGCGAGAAGACATGAGGCCAACTAATCCTATAATAAGAAAAGAAGATTGGATTACTAAAAAATATCTCGGACGAGGGGCAAAACAACCCGACAGATGAACAAACAAGAAAAGGAAAACCCCAAGACTCAAACCAAAGTCCTGGGGCATCCTTTGGAGGCAGTAACAAAGAAAGGTTTCAGGAAAAAGCTACAGCTTACGTCCCGACATTTCTCAAACAAGAAAAGAAGATCTCAAATAGCAAACATTTCAAAGAAGAAAAACACAAAGTCATCAAAACCACTATCTTCCTACAGCCTATCAGCAAGGAGCATTGTCAACATAAAAAATGCCAAAAATCATCAAAGACACAATCTTTTTCAGAATCAAGCAAAAACCATCATCGAAGGTGCAAGCAGAAATGGTGATAACATGCAAAGGCCCTAAAAGCATCAAGCAACAGGAAAAGCGAAAAAGCTCGTGCAAAAAAACAAAGAAACTCCAGAACATACAGCGATCAGGCACAGTAAAAGGCAGAAATATCCAAACTTTCTCCAAGCAAAATCAAAACTTTCTCAAAATAGACACAAAAAGTGACGTAGAAAGAGGAAGAAAGAAGAACCAAACCTGGGAAAAGGGGAGAAGGCCGCAAAGGAAAGCAGGAAAGCGGAAGCGACAGGCAAAAGAGCCACCTCTCGAACTCACCAGAAGCAGAAAGCAGAAAGGTGAGATCCAGAATCACCCCTCTTCCACAAAAAGCAGTAGCAAAGCAGGCGTCACGGGAAGGAACTATGAACTCTAAGCAAGAAACAGAAAGCGAGAGAGTAAAGGGAGAAGTTACGAAGAAGAGCGAAAAGAGAAACCGTTTTTCTGAGGAAGCAAAATTCAAAATAAGGCCAGGAGAAACGGGGCAATTAATACCAATTAATGAAGGTATTAAACCCTCGCACGTTCCCTAGAATAAGGCGCTGGTATAAAAGCGCGCGCTTTTAAAGGAAAACGTTCTACATTCAAAAGATTCTACAAAAGGAAGAAATCGACAAAATGCTTGAACTCGGTTTCACTAAAGAAGGACCGAAGTCAAAAGACTCGACCTCAAAAAAGAAGACCGAGCTCAAGTAGGGGCACTGTTCATACCCTGGGTCGAGCTATCCGACCCGGGATGATTGGCGACAAAGCGACCGACCTCTTCAGGTCAGACTATCCGACCTCTTCTTCTAAAGAGCTCGGCCAATCGACAGGAAAGCCCAATAAAGGGCCCAAATAGAGGAACACGACCCAAATCCACAGGCAGTCCAAGCCTACAGAGATAAGGGCGGTTCCCTTGAAGATAAGCTGACCTCACCCAAAGATAAGATAAGATAAGATAAGATAACTAACTTATCTTATCTAAAAAGGTCACTCCACACCATTATAAATATACTGGAGTACCCAGGTATAACTCATACTCTGATTCTACTAAAAACCTGTTTAATACCTATGCTAACTTAAGCATCGGAGTCTCTTGCAGGTACCCCCCACCCTCTGGTGACCAAGGATCAGAGGTGCAGCCAGTCCAACAAGTCAGACACAACAGCTCCGGCCGCAACCAGCCAGCCGGACACGTCATCTCCGACCAGTACAGAAGATCTCATCCGAGATCGACCTACAGTTTCAGGTAACCCTCGGAACTCCTACCAAGTCAATACTCACATGTGGAGATATATATATATATATATATATTCACATTTATCACAAGGACCATTATCCTCAAGCCGTGAGCGGGATATAACCATCATCCTCACAGTGGACGAGACAAAACCACCATCTCCACAAATAACAACACACTGAGCAAGCAGGACTACATCACCATCCTTATCAGACAAATAATCAGTATCATTAATTAATTCTCAATTTGAATAATTATAACTCATCATGCAAGTGGGATGAAACCCACATCCTTGGTAATTTAACAATCATATCACGAATTAAATTACATACTGGCACCGTTTTTATTTTAAAATCATTCTTGGTCCATTTAGGTTCACTAATAATTTACTTGGTGTGTATCAATCCAAAATCTCTTTCCTTACTCATTTATTCCTAAATACACGATTCGGGTTCATTCTTAAATACACGATTCTGGTTCACATACCCTTCAAAACTCAACTTAATGTTATATTCTATCATACTTATCCCCAAATTCTTTTCATCAAAGGTCTCAAAATCACCTTATTTCCTCAAATCAAAATCTTAATTGAAAATATAATCATTTTTGTTCTTAAACAATTACATTAAAATTGCTAGAACACTCCAAAAACATAATCCTTTTTATGGTTATTCAAAATCAAATAAATCTCATTTTTGTTGAACCAAGTTCCCAATACAATTCCAACTTTATTCTTGAGTTTAAGACTTTTCCAAAAGATTTGAAAATCATTCCATTTCACCCATCAAATTTAAATACTTTAAATTCACTAAAACTTTTCAAAACATAACCCTTTAATTAGAAGTAATCAAATAGAACTCATTTTGTTTAACCAAATTCTCCAAAAAGTAACTTCAACTTCATTCTAAATCTCAAAACTTTTTCTAAAGGACTCTAAGGATCATTGTATTTCCCAATCAAATTCAATTGCTTTTAATTTCGCTAAAGTGCCCCAAAAATATAATTCTTTTTATAATTAATCAAATCAAAATAAGTTAATTCTCATAAAAACTTCAGCAAAACCTCCCCTAAAATTCAGACGTTTCACCCTTCAAGGGTTCCCTCCAAACCAACATCCCTCAACCATTTCTCAACATACCATTTGTTCATACCCTGGGTCAAGCTGCCTGACCCGGGATGTTTAGCGACAAGGCGACCGACCTCTTCAGGTCCGACTATCCGACCTCTTCTCAAAGAGATCGGCCAAATTGCCAGGAAAGCTCAATAAAAGGCCCAAATAGAGGAACACGACCCATATCCAAAGGCAGTCCAAGCCTATAGAGATAAAGGCGGTTCCCTTAAAGATAAGCTGACCTCACCCAAAGATAAGATAAGATAATGTAACTAACTTATCTTACCTCAGAAGGTCAGCCCACGACCATTATAAATACACTGGAGCACCCAGGTATAACTCATACTCTGATTCTACTAAAAACATGCTTAATACCCTTGCTAACTTAAGCATCGGAGTCCCTTGCAGGTACCACCACCCTCCAGTGACGAAGGATCAGCAGTGCGGCCGCCACCCACAAGTCGGACACGACAGCTCCGGCCGCTACCTACCAGTCGGACACGTTATCTCCGACCAGCACAGAAGATCTCGTCCGAGATCGACCTACGGTTTCAGGTAACCCTCGGAACATTGGCACCATTGTCGGGGACCTGGAAGTCATCCCATCACCACAGCGGACGACCATGACAACGACCACGATTCAGATCTAGAGGATAGAACGCCGCACAAAAACGCGGACACCACACTAAAAGATACCCCGGAATCTAACAGGGACAAAAACTCATCAAATCTGGGAGTGATAGAAGCGCTTCAAGATCGTTTAAAGCAACTTGAAAAAGAAAGCCAGCATCAATGAGAAGTTGGGAAGGATCTACAAAAGGAGGTAAGGCGACACCGAGAATCAGAAGATAAACTTCTAAAACTCGAAGCCGATCTCAAAGCCAAAGCTACTCGGTCCACTCCTGAGGACAACTCTCGCAAGGATCAAGATCCATTCACCAGAGAGATCATGAAGACCAAAATCCCTAAGGACTTCAAACTTCCGGATATGGCTTTGTACGATGGCACTACAGATCCCAACCATCACCTCAGCAATTTCAGAAGTAGAATGTACCTCACCGATGCCTCAGATGCAGTTCGCTGCAAAGCCTTTCCAACAACTCTCACAAAGACAACAATTAGATGGTTCGACAAGCTACCTCCTAGGTCCATCTCAGGCTTTGACGACTTAGCCAAAAAATTTCTGGCCAAATTTTCCATTCAAAAAGATAAGGCTAAGCACGCCCCCAGTCTATTAGGCATCAAGCAAGGAGATTGAGAGAGTCTTCGCAACTACATGGAAATATTCAACAAAACATGCATAGATATACAAAGCCTACCAACAGAGGCCGCCATCATAGGCCTCATCAATGGCCTACGAGAGGGACCTTTTAGCCAATCTATATCAAAGAAATACCCCACATCTCTGAATGAAGTACAAGAACGAGCGAAAAAATACATCAACATGGAAGAAAATTCTCGACTAGGAGAAACCTCAAAATCCAGATTCACCTACCCCCCCGAGACAAGGATAAAGAGTCCAAAAAGAAGGAAGATCGACATGGGGAAAAAATTAAAAAATATCATAATTATACCCCTCTTCGGGTGTCCCTTGTGGATGTCTACAAAGAAGTTTGCCACACAGAAAAAATACCCCAGCTCGACCACTCAAAGGCAAAAAAGGAGGTGGAAACCGGAATGAATATTGTGAATACCAATGAGTCCGTGGGCATTCCACCAACGAATATTTTGACTTAAAAAATGTCATAGAAAAATTAGTAAGAGAGGGAAAACTAGATCGGTATCTGGCCACCGGGACGATGAGCAAAGAAAAAGGAGAAGGGACGAGGATGTTGGACGAACCGAGCGATCACCTCGTACACCAGAAAGACATGTCCATATGATACACGGAGGGTTTGCAGGAGGAGGAATCTCCAAATCATCGTGCAAAAGATATCTCAAAGAAGTATATCATGTCGAGGAAAAGGAGGAAGCGCTCGACATCCCTGCAATTACGTTTACCAAAGAAAATGCATCCGTTGTCATCTCGGGACACGACGATCCCATGGTCATCACCATTATACTGGCAAATGCAAATCTCCACCGCACACTGATAGACCAAGGGAGCTCCGCCGACATCTTATTCAAAACTGCCTTCGACAAGCTCGGCTTAGAAGAAAAAGAGCTTAGAGCATATCCAAACAGCTTGTTCGGACTGGGAGACACCCCAGTGCAACCACTAGGATACATCTCACTACACACAACCTTCGGAAAAGGAAACCAATCCAGAACACTCAAGATAGACTACATTGTGGTCGACGTGAATTCAGCCTACAATACTTTAATAGGTCGGACAACATTAAATCAACTCGGCACAATAGTCTCAACTCCACATCTATGCATGAAATTCCCAACTGAAGATGGGATAGCTACGATAAAAGTAGATCAGAAGATGGCGCGCCGCTGTTACAATGAAAGTCTAAACCTCAGAGGCAGAGGAGAAGAATTCCACACAATCAAACTTGGTGGAGTTCAGAGGCGAGAAGAGCTCTGTCCACAACCTGAAGGTGAAGTAGAGAAAGTCCAGATCGGAGACATCCCGGACAAAACAACCAATATTGACACGATTCTAAGAGGAGACATAAAAGAATCAATAGTACAGTTCTTACGAGATAACGTCGATCTCTTTTCATGGAAAGATGCAGACATGCTAGGCATAGACCCCAAACTAATGTGCCACAAGTTGGCGGTCTACCCAGGGTCTCGGCCAATACAACAGCGACGAAGAAAGCTCGGACCAGAACGATCCCAAGCTGTGGAAGAGCAGGTACAAGCCCTACTGGAGGCAAGATTCATAAAAGAAGTCAAGTACCCACTATGGCTAGCTAACGTCGTCTTGGTGAAAAAGTCAAATGGGAAGTGGCGAATGTGCACCGACTACACTAATCTCAACAAAGCGCGCCCAAAAGATCCCTATCCACTCCCAAGTATCGACGCTCTGGTGGATGCCTCCTCCGGATATAAATACCTCTCGTTTATGGACGTATATTTAGGATACAATCAAATCTCAATGTATCCACTGGACCAAGAAAAAACCTCGTTCCTGACACCAAAAGCAAACTACTGCTACATCGTAATGCCCTTTGGTCTTAAAAACGCGGGAGCCACTTATCAAAGGTTAATGAATAAAGTCTTTTCAGACCATATTAGAAAAATCATGGAAGTCTACGTGGACGACATGTTAATAAAGACACAAAGTTAAGAGACGCTATTATCCGACCTGGCTCAAGTGTTCGACACTATAAGAAGGCATGGCATGCGACTCAATCCTGCAAAATGCACCTTCGCAGTAGAAGCTGGCAAATTCTTGGGCTTTATGCTCACACAAAGAGGAATCGAGGTAAATCCGGATAAATGCTGGGCCATACTTGACATGAAGAGCCCAACTTGTGTCAGAGAGGTACAACAACTCAACGGGAGGTTGGCAGCCTTGTCCAAATTTTTAACAGTATCGGCAATAAGATCTCTTCCCTTCTACGCCACTCTAAGGAAGGGAAAGAAGTTTGAATGGACAACGGAGTGCGAGCAAACCTTCCAAGATTTCAAAAGATTCCTAGGACAACCACCTATCCTAACTCGACCACGGGAAGGAGAACCACTCATATTGTACCTCGCAGTAGGAAGTCGGGCAGTAGCCTCAGCACTAGTTCGAGAAGACGACAAGGGGCAACAACCTATATACTTCATCAGTAAAGCACTACAAGGTTCTTAGTTGAACTACCAAAAAATAGAAAAATTTTTCTTATGCTCTCATACTAACATCTCGACGACTTCGTCCGTACTTTCAAGCTCACACCATTAGGGTTCGGACCAACCAGCCCATAAAAGGGATATTGCAGAAAACAGATCTAGCAGGAAGAATCTTGCAATGGGCAGTCGAGTTATCCGAGTTCGACCTCCAATATGAAGCTCAGACAGCCATCAAATCACAATACTTAGCCGAATTCATTGCAGAATTTACAGACACACCAGAAACCCCCACAGAATGGAATCTCTACGTGGACGGTTCCTCGAATAAGACTGGAAGCGGTGCAGGTGTGATAATTGAAAGCAACCAAGGAACCCAAATCGAACTTTCCCTCAAATTCGGGTTCCCTGCCTCAAACAACCAGGCAGAATATGAGGCACTACTAGCTGGTTTGAAGCTGGCTAAAGAGGTCGGAGCTCAAAGACTCATTATCTTCAATGACTCACAGGTGGTCACTTCACAAATAACAGGGAGCTACCAAGCCAAGGATCCTACTATGAAAAAGTACCTGGGTAAAACCAGGGAACAGCTCGGACAACTCCAGGAATATGAGATCCGCCACATACCCCGCGAACAAAATGCCCGAGCTGACGCACTCTCAAAGCTAGCCAGCACCAAACCACGGTGCAACAATAGAAGCCTCATCCAAGAAATACTGCAGAGTTCGTCAATGTCGGAAGAAGAAAAAGTCCTAGCCATAACAAGTAAAGATCAAGGGTGGATGGCTCCCATAATTAATTACTGATGAGCGGATATTTTATACGCTTTTTGGGGTTAATTTCATATAGTTTTTAGTATGTTTTAATTAGTTTTTAGTTTATTTTCATTAGTTTCTAGGCAAAATTCATATTTCTGGACTTTACTATGAGTTTGTGTGTTTTTCTGTAATTTCAGGTATTTTCTGGCTGAAATTGAGGGAGCTGAGCAAAAATCTGATTCAGGCTGAAAAAAGACTGCTGATGCTGTTGGATTCTGACCTCTCTGCACTCGGAATGGAATTTCTGGAGCTACAGAAGTCCAAATGGCACGCTTCCAATTGCGTTAGAAAGTAGACATCCAGGGCTTTCCAGAAATATATAATAGTCCATACTTTTATCAAGAATAAATGACGTAAACTGGCGTTCAACGCCAGTTCCATGTTGCAGTCTGGCGTCCAGCGCCAGAAACAAGTTACAAGTTGGAGTTCAACGCCAGAAACAGGTTACAACCTGGCGTTGAACGCCCAAAACAGCCCATGCACGTGAGAAGTTTAAGTCTCAGCCCCAGCACACACCAAGTGGGCCCCAGAAGTGGATTTCTGCACCATCTATCATAGTTTACTCATTTTCTGTAAACCTAGGTTACTAGTTTAGTATTTAAACAAATTTTAGAGATTTATTTTGTATCTCATGACATTTTTAGATCTGAACTTTGTACCTTTTGACGGCATGAGTCTCTAAACTCCATTGTTAGGGGTGAGGAGCTCTACTGTGTCTCGATGAATTAATGCAAGTATTTCTGTTTTCCATTCAAACATGTGTGTTCCTATCTAAGATATCCATTCGCACTTCTGTGGTATTCTGAGTAGGATTCAGGGATTGAATGACTGTGATGAGCTTCAAACTCGCGAGTGCTGGGCGTAGTGACAGACGCAAAAGGATAGTAAATCCTATTCCGGTACGATTGAGAACCTGCAGATGATTAGCCGTGCGGTGACAGCACACCTGGACCCTTTTCACTGGAAGGATGGATGGTAGCCATTAACAACGGTGATCCACCAACACACAGCTTGCCATAGGAGGATGTGCGTGCGTGAATCAGAAACAGAGGGAAGCAGAATTTCAGAAGACAAAGCATCTCCAAAACTCCAACATATTCTCCATCATTGCATACAAGTATAATTTGTGTTCTGCCCTTTTATTCCTTGCAATCAAATTTGATAAGTGAATTATTTTATTGTCTTCCTGACTAAGAGTTACAAGATAACCATAGATTGCTTCAAGCCAATAATCTCCGTGGGATCGACCCTTACTCACGCAAGGTATTACTTGGACGACCTAGTACACTTGCTGGTTAGTTGTGAGAATTTGTGAAGAATTGTGATTTCCAATTTCGTGCACCAAGTTTTTGGTGCCGTTGCCGGGGATTGTTTGAGTTTGGACAACTGACGATTCATTTTGTTGCTTAGATTAGGAAAAATTTTTCTTTTTGGTTTAGAGTCTTTTATTATTTATACATTGTTAAAACAATTTAAATTTATAGCTCAATTAGCTAGAGCGTGGTGCTTATGTTCTTGGTAATTGGCTATCATATTTTTAAAATCTTTTTCAAAAATAATTTTTCTTTGAATAAATCTTGTGCCAAACTTTAAGTTTGGTGTTTTCTTGTTGATTTTTCTTTGTTTTTCGAAAATTTTAGTTTGGTTTTCTAAAAATTTTAAGTTTGGTGTTCTTTCTTCATGTTCTTGTGTTCTTGTGAGTCTTCAAAGTGTTCTTGAGTTTTCCTTGTGTCTTGATCTTAAAATTTTTTAGTTTGGTGTTCCTTGGTGTTTTCCCTCCAAAATTTTCGAAAACAAGGAGCATTAGATCTAAAAATTTTAAATCTTGTGCTATCTTATTGTTTTCCTCTTTCCTCTTTAAATTCAAAAATATCTTTTCTCTCTATTTTAAAGCTTTTTTTTTCGAAAATCAATTTTAAAATCCAGATTTTTCTTCTTTCGAAATTTAAAACCCTTTTCAAATCATATCTTTTTCAAAACTTCCTAACCACTTTCTCTCTCTTCATTTTTTCGAAAATCTTCACCCATTTTTATTTATTTTAATTTATTTTGTTTTCAAAATAAATAAATAATTAAATAAATAAAAATATTTTTCTTCTATTTTACATCATCTCCCTTTCTCCATCATGGACCTAAGCGGAAATGAACAGTCCAGGAGGACTCTGGGGTCATATGCTAACCCCTCTACTGCTTCATATGGGACCAGTATCTGCATACCCTCCATTGGAGTCAGTAGCTTTGAGTTGAATCCTCAGCTCATTATCATGGTGCAGCAAAGTTGCCAGTATTCCGGTCTTTCACAGGAAGAACCTACAGAGTTTCTGGTACAGTTTTTACAGATTGCTGACACAGTACATGATAAGGAAGTAGATCAGGATGTCTACAGATTATTACTATTTCCATTTGCTGTAAAAGACCAAGCTAAGAGGTGGTTAAATAACCAACCTAAGGCCAGCATAAGCACATGGAAACAGCTGACAGAAAAATTCCTGAATCAATACTTTCCTCAAAAACGGATGACACAACTAAGGCTGGACATCCAAGGCTTTAAACAAGGAGATAATGAATCTCTTTATGATGCCTGGGAGAGATACAGAGAGATGCTACGAAAATGCCCCTCTGAAATGTTTTCAGAGTGGGTTCAGTAGACATCTTCTATTATGGGCTTGCATAAAGAGCTCAGATGTCTCTAGATTACTCAGCTGGTGGATCTATCCACATGAGAAAGATAATTGAAGAAGCTCAAGAGCTCATTGATACAGTTGCCAGAAATCAGCATATGTACCTAAGCAGTGTCCCTTCCATGAAAGAAGAGGTTAAAACAGTAACTGCTGAACTCAGTCCTGTAAAACAAGCTGCTGAATTCAATCAGCAATTGGACTTTCTAACAAAGCAGGTAGCCGAATTCAAGGACAGACTACAAGAGACAAGGATGGCTAATATAAATATGGAAGAACAATTGAAGCAAACAAAGCAGCAGCTGTCAAAACAAATAACAGAAGAATGCAAAGCAGTTCAATTAAGAAGTGGGAAGATGTTAAATACCCCACCTCAAGGCAGCAAGAAGCCAAGAAATGAGCAAACCACCCAAAATCCACCTGAGGATAGTAAGAGCCCAGGGAAAAATAATTCTGGCGCTAAAACGCCAGAAATTGGGTGGAAGGCTGGCGCTGAATGCCCAGACCATGCTCAGGACTGGCGTTCAACGCCAGAAACAAGTAAGGATCTGCGTTGAACGCCCAAAATGGGCAGGAAAGGCTGGGATTATTTATCCTATTTCTGATAGCCCCTGGGTGAGCCCTGTTCAAGTTGTCCCCCAAAAAGGGAGGCATGACAGTGGTTCATAATGAAAAGAATGAACTGGTTCCTACAAGAACAGTTACAGGGTGGCACATATCTGCTAACTGCTGACACTCCATTTGTGTTTGACACAGAGTGTCTGCAGGCGTTTGAAACGCTGAAAGCCAAGCTGGTCACAGCACCAGTTATTTCTGCACCAGATTGGACATTACCATTTGAGCTAATTTGTGATGCCAGTGATCACGCCATTGGTGCAGTATTGGGACAGAGGCATGACAAGCTTCTGCATGTCATTTATTATGCTAGCCGCGTTTTAAATGATGCCCAGAAAAATTATACAACCACAGAAAAATAATTGCTTGCAGTGGTTTATGCCATTGACAAGTTTAGATCATACTTAGTAGGATCAAAGGTGATTGTGTATACTGACCATGCTGCTCTTAAATATCTACTCATAAAGCAGGATTCAAAACCCATGCTCATAAGATGGGTGTTGCTTCTGCAAGAGTTTGATATAGAAATAAGAGACAGAAAAGGGACAGAGAACCAAGTGGATGATCATCTGTCCCGGATAGAGCCAATAGAAGGGATGTCCCTCCCCTCTCTTGAGATCTCTGAGACTTTCCCGGATGAGCATTTGTTTGCCATTCAGGAAATACCATGGTTTGCAGACATTGCAAACTATAAGGCTGCAAGGTTCATACCTAAAGAGTACAACAGGCTACAAAAGAAAAAATTAATCACTGATGCAAAGTACTACTTGTGGGATGAACCCTATCTCTTCAAGAGATGTGCAGACGGAATAATCCGTAGGTGTGTGCCTAGAGAAGAAGCACAGAGGATCCTATGGCATTGCCATGGATCACAATATGGAGGCCATTTCGGAGGTGAGCGAACAGCCACCAAGGTCCTCTAATGTGGCTTCTATTGGCCCACACTCTATAGAGATTCCCGAGAGTTTGTACGTAACTGTGACAGTTGCCAAAGAGCTGGTAATCTGCCTCATGGTTACGCTATGCCTCAACAAGGAATCTTGGAGATTGAGTTATTTGACGTATGGGGAATTGACTTCATGGGACCTTTCCCACCATCATACTCAAACACTTATATTCTGGTGGCAGTTGACTACGTATCAAAATGGGTAGAGGCTGTTGTCACACCCACCAATGATACTAAAACAGTGCTGAAGTTCCTCCAGAAATATATCTTCAGCAGGTTTGGGGTCCCTAGAGTACTAATCAGTGATGGGGGCACTCACTTCTGCAACAAACAGCTTTACTCTGCCATGGTCCGGTATGGGATTCGCCACAAGGTGGCAACTCCATATCATCCACAAACTAATGGGCAAGCTGAAGTCTCTAACAGAGAGCTAAAAATAATCCTAGAACGGACTGTAAATACCCGTAGAAAAGATTGGGCAAGAAGCTTGGATGATGCTCTGTGGGCATACAGAACAGCATTCAAGACTCCTATAGGGACCTCTCCATACCAACTTGAATATGGTAAGGCATGCCACCTGCCCGTGGAACTGGAACATAAAGCCTACTGGGCAACCAGATTCCTGAACTTTGATGCCAAATTAGCTGGAGAAAAAAGATTGCTTCAGCTAAATGAGCTAGAGGAATTCAGATTCACTGCTTTCGAAAATGCCAAGCTTTATAAAGAGAAATAAAAAAAGTGGCATGACAGAAAGATGTCATCTAGAATCTTTGAACCAGGACAGAAGGTTCTGTTGTTTAACTCTAGACTCAGGCTATTCCCCGGGAAACTGAAATCCCGGTGGAGGGGACCATATGTGATTACAAGTGTATCACCATATGGTTATATGGAACTTCAAGATATTGATTCTGATAAGAAGTTCATTGTTAATGGACAGAGAATCAAGCACTATCTTGAAGGCAATATTGAGCAAGAGTGCTCAAGGCTGAAGCTAAATTAAAAGCTCAGCAAGGTCCAGCTAAAGACAATAAAGAAGCGCTTGCTGGGAGGCAACCCAGCCATGGGGCATCACTTCCTCTAAGCATTTTGCCCTATTCTTGATTTTATTTGTTCATATAAAGTTCATTGATACTAAGGTAAGGAGTCAATTACATAAGTTCACAGGGTTACAGAAGGAATCTGCACACAAAACAGAGAAAAAGAGCTCACTGGCAAGAAAACACCAGTAAGAGTCTGTTTTGGGCATTCAACGCCCAAAAGAAGCATCCACTGGACGTTGAACGCCAGTAAGGATAGCCATCTGAGCGTTAAACGCCAGAAAGAAGCATCTTCTGGGCGTTAAACGCCAGAAAGAAGCTCCTTCTGGGTGTTTAACGCTAGATTTACAGCGTCCTGGGCGTTCAGAAAAACGCCCAGTGACAAAGGAGTTCCTGGCGTTCAACGCCAAAAAGAAGCAACAGCTGGGCGTTGAACGCCCAGGAGAGGCAGCATTTGGGCGTTGAAGGCCCAAAACATGCAGCGTTTGGGCGTTCAAATGCCAGGATGGTGGGGAGGAGGTGAATTCGTTTTTACTTCATATTTTTCATTCTAATTTTAATTTTCATGTTTCAATTCATGATTTCTTGCATAAACATGTTAAGAACCCTGATTTCTAAAATCCCTAATTTCTAAAAACCCTACCTTAAAAATATCAAATGCATCTTAATCCATAAATACAAATTCTTCTTTTCAATCCAATTCAACTCTTTTTCAAATTTTCAAAACAAATCTATATCTTTTCATTCCAAAATCTTTTTAACTAATCAATATCTTTTTCAAATCTCCACATTCTCTTTTTCAAAATCCAAAATTGTCTTTTTCAAATATCCTTCATATCTTTTTAATCTTAAATCACATCTTTTCATATCATACTTTTTAAATCATATCTTCTATCTTACCTTTTTTAATATTTTCGAAACTCCCACCCCCCTCCCTTTTAAAAACACATTTGGCCCCCCTCCTTAAATCCACCATTCGACACTAGCTCTCCTTCTATCCCTCTCCTTTCTTTTATTTTGCTTGAGGACAAGTAAACCTCTAAGTTTGGTGTGTTTATCCGTGATCACTAAACTATACCCACTAAGATCATGGCTCCTAAAGGAAAACAACCCACTCCAAGAGGCAAGAAAGAGAGTGTTCCAAAACCACTTTGGAATCAAGGAAAGTTCTTAACTAAAGAACATTGAGACCGTTATTACAAAATAATGAGTCTAAGATTAGTGATCCCGGAAGTTAGATTCGATCTGAAAGAAGACGAATATCCGGAGATCCAGGAGCAAATTCGAATCAGGAACTGGGAGATCCTAGCTAATCCTGAAACGAAAGTGGGAAGGAATATGGTCCAGAAGTTCTATGCTAATATGTGGCAAACAGACAGGCAAAGACTATCTGGATCTGCTCTCTATGACTATCGGACCTTGGTCAGAGGAAAGATTGTTCATACCCACCCTGACAAGATCAGGGAGATCTTAAAGTTACCTCAGCTGAAAGATGATCCAGTCTCTTTCAATAGGAGAATGATGAGAACAGACAAGGTCCTGGATAAGATTCTAGAGGATATATGTATCCCTGGAGCCAGGTGGACCACCAGCACGAAGGGTGTCCCAAATTAACTCAAAAGAGAAGATCTAAAACCAGTCGCCAGAGGATGGCTGGACTTCATTGGGCATTCTCTGCTGCCCACTAGCAACCGTTCTGAAGTCACTATTAGAAGAGCAGTGATGATCCATTGCATCATGATGGGAAAAGAAGTGGAAGTTCATCAACTGATTTCAACTGAATTTTACAAAATTGCAAACAAAAATTCCAAAGATGCCAGGTTGGCTTATCCAAGCTTGATTTCTATGCTCTGCAAGGACGCTGGAGTAAGGATGGGAATAACTGAGTATATCTCAGTTGAGCGGCCAATCACCAAAGCATCAATGGAAAAACAACAAGCACAGGATGACCCCATCAAGAAGAGAACACAGGAAATTCTTCCAGAAATCCCTCAATCTAAATACTGGGAGTATCTTGAAACATCTATCACCAAGATGCAAGAAGCTATGGAACAAATAAAGAAAGAACAGAAGGAACAAAGTAGCATTCTTTGCTATTTGCTTAAAGAGCAGGAGGAGCAAGGGCGTGATTTAAGGGAATTGAAGCGCCATAAATTATCTCTTGAAGGACCAAGCACCCCACAGATTAGAGGAACATCCACTTCCCAGAACAAAGGTTGTTAAATTCCAATTTTTTCTTTAACTCTGTGATAGTTGTCATTATAGGAGTTTACCTTAGAAAGTAGATATAAGTAGTAGTAATTAGCATACCTATTTTGATCTTATTTTCAATTAAGTTATAATTTATTTTTCTCATCATCAGCAAACATGAATAAAATAGTAGATCTTTAGAATAAGAGGCAATAAATTTTAAGTTTTTAACAAGAAAAATTTTAATTATTTACATGTGGTGGCAATGCTTTCTGTCTCCTGAATGAATGCTTGAACAGTGCATATGTCTTTTGAATTTGATGTTTAAGACTGTTAAATATGTTGGCTCTTGAAAGAATGATGAACATGAGACATGTTATTGATAATCTGAAAAATCATAAAAATGATTCTTGAAGCAAGAAAAAGCAGTGAATACAAAAGCTTGCAGAAAAAAAATATAAAGAAAGAAAAAGAAAAAGCAAGCAGAAAAAGCCAAAGCTCTTAAAACCAAAAGGCAAGAGCAAAAAGCCAATAGCCCTTAAAACCAAAAGGACAATTAATAAAAAGGATCCAAGGCTTTGAGCATCAGTGGATAGGAGGGCCTAAAGGAATAAAATCCTAGCCTAAGCGGCTAAACCAAGTTGTCCCTAACCATGTGCTTGTGGCGTGAAGGTGTCAACTGAAAACTTGAGACTGAGCGGTTAAAGTCAAAGTCCAAAGCAAAAAGAAGAGTGTGCTTAAGAACTCTGGACACCTCTAATTGGAGACTCTAGCAAAGCTGAGTCA